>NC_054381.1:156779580-157069580 GCF_017654675.1 Xenopus laevis
CTGATTTATTAACATGCATTTTTTGTATCATGCTTTTTAATGCCAAAAATCCAAAAAAAGTCATGGATAAAAAAGTGTGACTTTTTGAGATACATAATGTGACAAACCTGAAACAATTTCATGTATGAAAATACTTCAGCTAAAACCTGTAGAAGTCAATGGCAGATGTCCCTTTTACAACTGGAAAGTCTTTCTTTGATTTGTAGTTTTAGAGGTTTTCAGATATTTTTGATGCTGACTTTTGTGCGACATTACGAAAATGTCGTACTTATTGTGCAACTTCACAACTTTTCTGCAACTTTTCTCATTCATACTTTTTTTATTCAGATTTTTTTTAATAAATTTTAAAATTAATAAAACCACTAAAATCCAACCTTTGATAAATAGGCCTCCACGTGAATTACCATAAGCAGTAAGCCATTGACTTTTGTCTTCACCAAGATCTAAACCCGGACCTTACTAAAGTCACCTCCTGTGTAGAGGCATCATACAACCATCACAACTTGGTAATTGGTAATCAGTTAAGCACCGCTCAACAGTAATTAGTTTCATCATTCATTCCCTTATTTGTTTCTAATATAATATTCCACAATTCAAACCCAAAGAGGTTTTACAATTCACAGCTAAACTCAAAGCTGCCAGGTAAAGATCTTTCAGTCCTTGAGGGGAGGTAGAAAATGAATGCAAATCTCAAGAGAAATCTGGGTGTTGAACAAGCATCCAGCAATACGGATACCAGATTCCCTTATCCATCATATTAACCAGACTGACAAGCTCATTAATCACAAACAGACTTTGATACCCACTAAAAGGCCCATGATGCCTGGATCAGATATCTGCAGTTATAACTGTAATTGCATTACAAAGTTCTATGCATAGGTTCTAGATATTTCGATATGTCTTATTCAAAACAAAATAGCCATGAATATCAAAAGCAGAACTCAAACTGCAATTCTGGTGAGGACGATCACACTGGGATAGTGGGGGCCCACCAGAGCACTCTAAAATTGTCCTTTCTTTATTTGCCTTTTTATAGTTGTATCCTGTATATGCTCCATTCTTCTTTTCTGTTTATTCTCTTCTCTTTTCCCATTTTATCCCATATTCTCATTTTGCAACTTTGATTGTTCTTCCAAATTCCATAATATCACTCTTAATGACCTTCAGCTTGGACTAGAAGTTCTTTTATGACAGCATATTGGCATTCCCCAAAGCTCATTTCAGGCCCCCCTGGTGGGCATTCTTACAGTGTGGGAGCCATTGTTTTTAAATCACGTTTTTCCTTTCCTCACTCATCTTTGGCCACTCATCCAATGGTCTAAGCACTAGTCTGCTGAATTACAATTACAAAGGATCATTCAACATGCACTTGAGTGCCAATTTGGTTTTTTGATGGTAGCCTGAAATAGATGAAAGAATGGCTATAAAACCTGCAGAGCAGAAGATTTAGGAAATTAAATCATGGTGCTGGTAGGTATTGTAGGTCAGCTTGATAAGTATATTAGAGGGCAATTTGAAGCTTGGGTCACTAGGATAGCTCATAGTGTCCAAGGAAGCCATTGCTGCTGAGGCTCAATATGTTGCTTGAGCCCAATAAATTGAAGTAGCTACTGTTAGTTCCTTATAGGGGCAATCTCAAGTGACATTTCTGTTTTACATTACAAAACATTGTTGTAGACTGAGTCTTTGCTGGAGGAAGGCTATTTTTGGTGGTACCTGTACATGTATTGAGCAAGGCAGAGAATAGCAAAGACAGATACAGGTATGAGACATATTATCCAGAATTCTTGTGACCTGTGGGCTTCTGGATAAAGGGTCTTTCCGTAATTTGGATCTCCATACTTTAAGCCTGCTAAAACGTCTTTTAAACATTATTTAATTAAAAGTAGGTCTATGTGAAATGACCTTCCCTTAATGCAGAACATTCTGGATGATGGGTTTCTGGATAAAGGCTCCTATACCTGTACTACTAAATATAACAAAAACATTTACAAAAGAAGTAAAAAGTTTACATTTGTAATGCATATTACATGCTTAGACTTACATTCACTTTGTTATGTAAAATGTTATTTTTAGGGATACAACCAATTTAAGATAATGTAATAGAATTCTTTGTAAAATTATTTTGGTATCATTTTTAACAAGGGTTCTGGCAAAGATTTTTCTACAAAAACAAATGAATAGTTACTGGCTTCATGGAATCAAATGCCTAGAAATTGCAGAAGGATACAACATGTCATGCTTGGATGAAAAAGCCCACATCTATACTGTATATTGTATTATCTTTGTTCTTATAGGCACCAGTTCTGTATGTTTTGCCTAGAATTCACAGGCTGGTATTTTAGACAGTATTCTTAGTTAGGAATTAGAGTGGAAATAGATAAAATATTAGATTATTAGTTAAAACTAAGAGCACCGGGAATGCAAGCAGAAATAAACTCACAATTACTGGCAGAAATGCTCAGAGGGGTTTCTAACACAATAAAGACATCCATTATTGTAATTAAAATATGTGAGCGCTAATTTGAGCTGCTAAAAGGCAAGCACATTAAAATTGCCATCAGTAGCCAAGAGGAACAATGTTACAAATGTAGTCACTAAGCATTCGGTGCTGTTTAACAAGCTCTACTACCTAGAGGTCTATACACTTCCTGCGAATCATATTCGGAAATGAATTCAATATTGTTTTCAATACAATTTTACAATACAAATTTACAATTTTTAATTGTAAATTTCTTAAGGCTGTTGTGTATAACTATTAGTGTATGCTAATGTGTCCTTCCAGTAAAGAAGACCTTAGCAACAGCTTAACTCAACTGGATCATTTGTATTTTGAGAAGAAATCCCAAATTTTAGACATAAAAGCTGAGATATGGGTGCACCTCCAAGAGCCCACAATTAATTCCATGCTTCTGGAGTAACTTACTCACTTGCACTATCTCACCTCTCCTAGAGTGTGCTATATGTAACATCCGCCGTGTGCCAGCGCATAAACGCTGGCGCGCATCAACTTAGGCGCCGGCGCATAAACGCCGGCGTGCGTCAACTCAGGCGCCGGCGTCAAAACGGACGCTCCCGCCAAAAAACGTAGGTGTAATTACCTCATAATGGTGCGCCCAGTCCCCTATTGGCTGTTGATGTGCCTGTCCTTCCTCAGCCTGCTCCTGATTGGTTCCTGCTCCCTTAAATACCTTCCTCCTCTCCTTGCCCAGCAAGGAGCATAATAAATCTGAAAAAAATTAGTTTTTTCCGTCTAAAAATTAACATTTTCCCATTAAACCTCACCATAATAATATTCTTAAAAAACAAGCCCCTATATGAAGCACGTTATACAACAGATCAAGAAATCTTACAGTTCTAGTGAACTCTCAATCACCATGTGGTGCCTAATGATTACACACAGGGGCTGATTTATTAACATGCATTTTTTGTATCATGCTTTTTAATGCCAAAAATCCAAAAAAAGTCATGGATAAAAAAGTGTGACTTTTTGAGATACATAATGTGACAAACCTGAAACAATTTCATGTATGAAAATACTTCAGCTAAAACCTGTAGAAGTCAATGGCAGATGTCCCTTTTACAACTGGAAAGTCTTTCTTTGATTTGTAGTTTTAGAGGTTTTCAGATATTTTTGATGCTGACTTTTGTGCGACATTACGAAAATGTCGTACTTATTGTGCAACTTCACAACTTTTCTGCAACTTTTCTCATTCATACTTTTTTATTCAGATTTTTTTTAATAAATTTTAAAATTAATAAAACCACTAAAATCCAACCTTTGATAAATAGGCCTCCACGTGAATTACCATAAGCAGTAAGCCATTGACTTTTGTCTTCACCAAGATCTAAACCCGGACCTTACTAAAGTCACCTCCTGTGTAGAGGCATCATACAACCATCACAACTTGGTAATTGGTAATCAGTTAAGCACCGCTCAACAGTAATTAGTTTCATCATTCATTCCCTTATTTGTTTCTAATATAATATTCCACAATTCAAACCCAAAGAGGTTTTACAATTCACAGCTAAACTCAAAGCTGCCAGGTAAAGATCTTTCAGTCCTTGAGGGGAGGTAGAAAATGAATGCAAATCTCAAGAGAAATCTGGGTGTTGAACAAGCATCCAGCAATACGGATACCAGATTCCCTTATCCATCATATTAACCAGACTGACAAGCTCATTAATCACAAACAGACTTTGATACCCACTAAAAGGCCCATGATGCCTGGATCAGATATCTGCAGTTATAACTGTAATTGCATTACAAAGTTCTATGCATAGGTTCTAGATATTTCGATATGTCTTATTCAAAACAAAATAGCCATGAATATCAAAAGCAGAACTCAAACTGCAATTCTGGTGAGGACGATCACACTGGGATAGTGGGGGCCCACCAGAGCACTCTAAAATTGTCCTTTCTTTATTTGCCTTTTTATAGTTGTATCCTGTATATGCTCCATTCTTCTTTTCTGTTTATTCTCTTCTCTTTTCCCATTTTATCCCATATTCTCATTTTGCAACTTTGATTGTTCTTCCAAATTCCATAATATCACTCTTAATGACCTTCAGCTTGGACTAGAAGTTCTTTTATGACAGCATATTGGCATTCCCCAAAGCTCATTTCAGGCCCCCCTGGTGGGCATTCTTACAGTGTGGGAGCCATTGTTTTTAAATCACGTTTTTCCTTTCCTCACTCATCTTTGGCCACTCATCCAATGGTCTAAGCACTAGTCTGCTGAATTACAATTACAAAGGATCATTCAACATGCACTTGAGTGCCAATTTGGTTTTTTGATGGTAGCCTGAAATAGATGAAAGAATGGCTATAAAACCTGCAGAGCAGAAGATTTAGGAAATTAAATCATGGTGCTGGTAGGTATTGTAGGTCAGCTTGATAAGTATATTAGAGGGCAATTTGAAGCTTGGGTCACTAGGATAGCTCATAGTGTCCAAGGAAGCCATTGCTGCTGAGGCTCAATATGTTGCTTGAGCCCAATAAATTGAAGTAGCTACTGTTAGTTCCTTATAGGGGCAATCTCAAGTGACATTTCTGTTTTACATTACAAAACATTGTTGTAGACTGAGTCTTTGCTGGAGGAAGGCTATTTTTGGTGGTACCTGTACATGTATTGAGCAAGGCAGAGAATAGCAAAGACAGATACAGGTATGAGACATATTATCCAGAATTCTTGTGACCTGTGGGCTTCTGGATAAAGGGTCTTTCCGTAATTTGGATCTCCATACTTTAAGCCTGCTAAAACGTCTTTTAAACATTATTTAATTAAAAGTAGGTCTATGTGAAATGACCTTCCCTTAATGCAGAACATTCTGGATGATGGGTTTCTGGATAAAGGCTCCTATACCTGTACTACTAAATATAACAAAAACATTTACAAAAGAAGTAAAAAGTTTACATTTGTAATGCATATTACATGCTTAGACTTACATTCACTTTGTTATGTAAAATGTTATTTTTAGGGATACAACCAATTTAAGATAATGTAATAGAATTCTTTGTAAAATTATTTTTGGTATCATTTTTAACAAGGGTTCTGGCAAAGATTTTTCTACAAAAACAAATGAATAGTTACTGGCTTCATGGAATCAAATGCCTAGAAATTGCAGAAGGATACAACATGTCATGCTTGGATGAAAAAGCCCACATCTATACTGTATATTGTATTATCTTTGTTCTTATAGGCACCAGTTCTGTATGTTTTGCCTAGAATTCACAGGCTGGTATTTTAGACAGTATTCTTAGTTAGGAATTAGAGTGGAAATAGATAAAATATTAGATTATTAGTTAAAACTAAGAGCACCGGGAATGCAAGCAGAAATAAACTCACAATTACTGGCAGAAATGCTCAGAGGGGTTTCTAACACAATAAAGACATCCATTATTGTAATTAAAATATGTGAGCGCTAATTTGAGCTGCTAAAAGGCAAGCACATTAAAATTGCCATCAGTAGCCAAGAGGAACAATGTTACAAATGTAGTCACTAAGCATTCGGTGCTGTTTAACAAGCTCTACTACCTAGAGGTCTATACACTTCCTGCGAATCATATTCGGAAATGAATTCAATATTGTTTTCAATACAATTTTACAATACAAATTTACAATTTTTAATTGTAAATTTCTTAAGGCTGTTGTGTATAACTATTAGTGTATGCTAATGTGTCCTTCCAGTAAAGAAGACCTTAGCAACAGCTTAACTCAACTGGATCATTTGTATTTTGAGAAGAAATCCCAAATTTTAGACATAAAAGCTGAGATATGGGTGCACCTCCAAGAGCCCACAATTAATTCCATGCTTCTGGAGTAACTTACTCACTTGCACTATCTCACCTCTCCTAGAGTGTGCTATATGTAACATCCGCCGTGTGCCAGCGCATAAACGCTGGCGCGCATCAACTTAGGCGCCGGCGCATAAACGCCGGCGTGCGTCAACTCAGGCGCCGGCGTCAAAACGGACGCTCCCGCCAAAAAACGTAGGTGTAATTACCTCATAATGGTGCGCCCAGTCCCCTATTGGCTGTTGATGTGCCTGTCCTTCCTCAGCCTGCTCCTGATTGGTTCCTGCTCCCTTAAATACCTTCCTCCTCTCCTTGCCCAAGCTGGCTTCAGTTTCTACTGTTCCGCCAGTAACGTAACTTGGTGGGGGCGGGCCCTGGTGCAGGCCGTGCAGATGGGCCCGCCCCCACCCTCGTCTGCACGATTTTTCTCTGCCGCTGTAGCCGACTCCAGCCGGCTGCAGCGCGCACGATCTTCCGGGGGGGCCCTGCGGGGGGTGCGGGCCCTGGCCCATTTGCACCCCCTGCTCCCCCGGTAGTTACGCCCCTGTGTTCCGCTAAAGCCCTGGTTGTCCGTGTTCCCGTTTGACCCTCTGCCTGTTTTCCTGGACCTTCGAACCTTCGCTGCCTGAAACCGACCTTTGCCTGAAACTTGACTACGCTTTTGTATGATCCTTTGGTACCTCGCTTCTCTGACTTCCGGAACTGACCTTGCCTGAACCTGACTACGTTCTTGCCTGATCCCTTGTACTACGCTTTGGTAACACGCTTGGCTCCTTTGCTGTCTCCGCCTCAGAAAGCCCGGGCCCCAATAGGGCGTCGGTGAAGAACGGAGCTGTAGAGGAGTTCCCTTTGCCACCAGTCCTCCGTGGACCAGCCATCTTCCTATGGGATCCCAGGTAACAGAACATTACACTATAGCAGTAAACAGTAGCCAATAGTGATGAGCAAAACTGCCCTGTTTTAAAAAAAAAAAATTGAGAAACCGCTGAAAAATTGCAGAAATTCTGACAAATAGTCCATGGGCATGTTTTTGCTGCTTTTGTTCTTGTGCAAAATGCATTGGAATCAATGTGCATTTTTCATGTGCCAAATCCATTGGAGTCAGAGGGTGTTTTCTAATTTTTTTCCTTACGTGCATTTCTCATACACAAAATAAAACCCACAAAAAAAACATGTCGAAATTCACGAAAATTTGCACCACCCGCAAAATAAAATTTCCATAACAAGTGAAAAACATGTATCTCTTGAACCTTCCTACAGTACCACTATCTCTACTTCATTCGCATGGTCCTTTATCCCTTAGATTTATCATAGGGCTTAGTCTTCTTACTGAGGGCTCTCCAGCTCATCCACCAGTAGCACCAGGTGGAGTCCAGACACACAGAACTATTTGTCCCCTCCCATTAAATAAACTAGGGAACAGGAACTTTGTATACACTAACTGAAAACATCTCTCTCCAAAACACAGGGAGGCCTATATATTCAAGGACAGATTTTAGTGGTCTTAGAGCTTTTTGAAACCCAATTTCTCTAAAGCCATGAAAGTTATTAAAAGATTCAAATTGAAAAAGAACGAACAGAAAAAACTCTGACCAATGCGCTAAAAAATAGGAATATTTCTAAAACCTCTAAAAATTCAATTCAATTTTTCGGATAATTACTACTGAAAGAAAATCCGAAAACCTCTAAAAGTCTGAATGGTTAAAAAAGGTCAAAGCAGCTCCCACTGACTTCTATGGGACCTCGACTGATTTTACTTGGAGAAGTTTTGTATTAGAGTTTTAAATGGTTTTAAACATAATAAAGCTCAAATTTTAGAAATTTAGAGAGATTAGGTATTTATATTTTTTTCAGATAGTTCAGCATTACTTTACGTTCATACTTTTCTTATTTGGATCTTTTAATAAATGTCATGACATTCGTAGTATTAGAGAAACTGAGTTTAATTGTGGTTTTAAATACCTCTAAAACCACTAAAATTCCACCTTCAATAAATAGGCCTCCACATATTAATCCCCCCCCTCAAAATAGGCTATACAGCACTATGTTTATTAAAATAAAACAAATTAGAAGATAGTAGAAGAACATTTGAACCAATATAGCAGTTTTTCTAGTTAGAACCAGAATTAGCAACTCGCATGAAGGTTTGCAAATCAATATCTTTTCAAATAATTCAAATAATTAGATTAATGTAAATGGGAAGACTCATTTATATGTAATTCGCAAGAAGAATTCAATTACATTTCAAGTTTTCTTTGTGGTTGAAAGCGGGAACCCTGTTGCTTGGTAATAAAATCAGAGATAAAACCTGTAGGTTGCAAAGAATGATCTCATCCAAACAAACTCAGAAATTAAAGACACAAGAATGATTCTATAGTTAACCCTTCCCAGTCTAACAACAAATCATCAAACACAAATACGTATACTGGTAAGATGTTTTAATTAGGTGGATATTATTCCCTGTTCATCTATACAATCAAGGTCTGCTCTGTAAAATATAATATTGTCATTCAAATGCCTTTCTTTAATAGTATTTAAAACAGGGGCCTGCAAATACTGCCCTCTAATTGCCACTACATTACATTCCTGTTCCATTCCATTACATAACCTGTTCAATGATATTTAAAAGCTCCTGGTTTGCCCTGGTTGTTCATCATTTACACTGGTTGCAGCCTGTTTAGGTATCCACAAGCCTTTATTAACATCATGAATGGCTTATTGCTGGTCTCTCTCTCTAGGGAATGTATCTTGGTAAAATAAGATCAGAGGAGCCCAACAAAATGCTGGATTGCAAAAGGGAATCTTCTTAAGTGTTTTAATATCCTTTAATGTTCTGCTGTAAATATTGTATATGTGGGGGCAGAATTATCAAGGGTCGAATTTCGAAGTTAAAAATACTTTCCATCGAATTGAAATACTTCAACTTCGAATATAGAAGTCAATGTTTTTTTCATTGAATTTGGGTATCCTGCAGTCAAAGTAAAATCGTTCCATTGAACGATTAAATCCTTCGAATCGAACGATTTGAAGGATTTCAGTGATCGATGAAACGATTTTACTTCAACTTCCAAAAACGTAGAAAAATGCTCTAGAAGGTCCCCATTGGCTAACATAGCACTTCGGCAGGTTTAGTTTGGCGAAGTATTAAAGTCGAAAGTTTTTTGAAAGAGACAGTACTTCGATTATTGAATGGTCAAATATATGAACCATTTAAATTCAAATCAAAGTTGTAGTATCCTATTTGATGGTAGAAGTATCCAAAAAATTACTTTGAATTTCGGATTTCCCTCTAATTCACTTCGACCCTTGATAAATCTGCCCCGTAATGTTTTTTGTGATAGTTGGATTCAGGATACTATGGTAGCTGTAGGAACTAAGAAAGCTAGAAGCAATGCACATACATGTATCCTATACCTGCAATCTCGGTAAGGGATCCCAGGTTTCCTTCACTGCAAGCATGTCCATAAAGGACATAACAATGTATAAGGTATGGTCCCTTGTTCAGCTGACCTCTTCTGTATTTCATCCTTCTCCAATGCGAGCAATGCTAATCATGGGGGAGGACTCAATTGTGCGCATGCGTACTTCCAAGGAGGAGACACAGGATGTGATGCGTACATGGTCAACATGGCGATCACAAAGTCAGTAATGGGGAAAAACTTCAATGACACTGTCAGTGCGGGAAACAGAACTGAGTCATTAAACTACAGTGGTTCAGGGGGGTATGCCCAAGCAACAATTTGAGATAGATATTAAAAATTACCTTTCCTTCTCCATTAGTAGGGATATAAATGAGCTGGAGAGAGTGCAGAGACTAAGTGCAACTAAACTGGTTAGAGGGAGGGAAGAGTTAAATTATGAGGGGAGACTGACAAGGTTGGGGTTGTTTTCTCTGGGAAAAAGGCGCTTGTGAGGGGACATGATTAGACTTTACAAGTACATTAGAGGACATTATAGACAAATAGCAGGGGACCTTTTTACCCATAAAGTGGATCACCGTACCAGAGGCCTCCCCTTCAGACTAGAAGAAAAGAACTTTCATTTGAAGCAACGTAGGGGGTTCTTCACAGTCAGGACAGTGAGGTTGGGGAATGCACTGCCGGGTGATGTTGTGATGCTGATTCAGTTAATGACTATAAGAATGGCTTTTGGATGATTTTTTGGACAGACATAATATCAAAGGCTATTGTGATACTAAACTCTATAGTTAGTATAGGTATGGGTATACATCATTTATGTGACAGTAGGCAGGGGTGTGTGTATGGATGCTGGGTTTTCATTTGGAGGGGTTGAACTTGATGGACTTTGTCTTTTTTCAACCCGATTTAACTATGTAACTATGTAACAGACTATGTAATTGTGTCATACCTATTTCTCCTGGTGTGCCTCATTGTCTTATTCGCTCACTGCTTCTGGTCATTACATGTACTTTTACCTGTCTGAAACTTTAAATAATTTCTCTTTTCTTTCTTGTATGTTTACTCCAGCAAACTATGTAAAATGAGAGTCAATGTTAATAAATGCAAGGTTATGAACTTTGGCAGAAATAATTCGAGGTCAACAACTCGAAAACCCAAATTGCTCCAATTGATCGAGTTTTTGATCAAGACCCACCAAAAAAAACTTGAACATCATGAAGGCTTTTAACATCTTCAAATGGTCCAAAGGACCTCTGCCATTGACTTCTACAGGACATCAATAGGTTTTAGCTGGAGTATTTTTAGATTCCACCTATTTCCAGCTTCGGTTATAATTAATGGGAAAATTTGGTTTTTGACTGAAAAAACCCCTGAAAACTCAATTTTTTTTTCTTAAATACAACTCGACCTTCTGCCCCATAATTCTGTCTCTTTATAGGTCCCTGGTGAGGCCTCATCTGGAGTATGGGGGCAGTTTTGGACTCCAGTCCTTAAGAGGGATATAAATGAGCTGGAGAGAGTGCAGAGACTAAGTGCAACTAAACTGGTTAGAGGGAGGGAAGAGTTAAATGATTACTCTTTACAAGCATATTAGAGGGCATTATAGACAGGTAATAATTTTTCCTGTAAAAACAATCAAAAAGCTAATTTACAACATATGTGCAAATTAACCTTCTCTTCATAAATGTATGTAATACAAATATTATTTTGTGTGGTTTTGTGTAAAATCCGGCTTGTTTTTTCAGGGGGGTAAGCAATAACAAACCAGAGGACATATTTATTAAGCCTTGTAAAATATAGCAATAAACAATACAAAGCAGATTAAGGATCATTTGGAAGCATCTAAAGTACTGCAATTTTTCACTTTTTTTAAAAAAAAAAAAACCTTTATAAGCTTTTTGTAATAGAAAAATTAGCTTTGCATGGAGGTATTCCCTGTGTAACAGAGTTTTAGTAATTTGCCATTTATTTTATATTTTTCACAAAGAAACTATTTTTCTCAGCTTATAAATATGCCCCAAAATATCCTCTTATATTTCTTCATTGCTACCACTGAGATCCCAAACAGTTTATTATTATTATATTGTGTATCTTTGCAAAATAAACTTCCACATTTTCCCAGTTGGAAAGCCATTACGCAGCTGAAAAAGATTTAACCAACACGGGCACTTTGGCTGTTTTGTAATAAGCTGGAGCTCTTCTGTTGAACAGTAGGACCTGTAACTGGTTCCAATCACTCCGCATGACAAACAATTTGATAACTAGACGTTCAATGTCCAGTCAAGGTCAGTAGCTGCATTATCCTCCATGCTGCGCCTTAAGCACGACATTCCCATTTCTACTTTTAGTTCTTTCACTTCGTTTTCTAGGTTTGTTTTATTTATGTTATTGTTTTGGATTTTTAAGAACATTTCTGTGAACATAGCTTACCAGATTAATTTATAGATAGAAAACATATCTATCTATCTATCTATCTATCTATCTATCTATCTATCTATCTATCTATCTATCTATCTATCTATCTATCCATCCATCCATCCATCCATCCATCTCTCTCTCTCTCTCTCTCTCTCTCTCTCTCTCTCTCTCTCTCTCTCTCTCTCTCTCTCTCTCTCGCTCTCTCTCTCTCTCTCTCTCTCTCTCTCTCTCTGTCTGTCTATCTATCTATCTATCTATCATTAATCTATCATCGATCCACCCCCCCCCCTCTTTCTCTATTTTCTATATCTATGCATCTAGAGTATATATATCCAAATGCAAGAGGTCCTCGATAGTGATGGGCGAATTTATTCGCCAGGCGCGAATTCACAACAAATTTGCGTGATTCGCCGCCAGCGAATAAATTCGCCGCGTTAAAAAAAAAATTCCGAAAAAACGGCCGCCAGCATCAAAAACGGGCGCCAGCGTCAAAAAATGGGCGTCGGCGTCAAAAACGACACGCCGGCGCCGTTTCACGAATTTTTCACCGTTTTGCGAATTCGCGCAAATTCGCCCATCACTAGTCCTCGACCCATTATCCATATATTAAGGACATTGAGACATTTAGTGCCTTAAGCTACTAAAAAATGCCTTACCCTTTAAACAAAACAGGGATTGTTTGTCCATATATTGCAATATATTCAAGCTGGCCAACCACGTCAAAGTCATCCCATATCTGGCCAGTCCTACACTCACTTTAATCTGATTCATTAAGAATTCTATTATACATTTTACACCTTTAAACAAACCAGGAATTGTGTTTTCATATATTGTCAATAAGAATTTTGTGGTCACAGCCTCATTGCACCTCCCACTTAATGTTTTAAAGATTAGTGGTGAGCACAACTTTCCCTTTATTGCTATAGTTTATACAGGAGCAGTGGCCAGCTCCATGTTGTAGCTCCCAACATTTCCAGCTATAGTCAGGTGATCCCAGTGGTGGCCAATAAAAGGTCAACCATGTGAAGGAGTTATTAACCTTGAAAGCAGCACGTAAACTAAGTAAAGTAAAGTAAATGTGAGTGGAAAAAAGTCTGAAAACCTAAAAGTCTGAATGAAGTCAGTAGATCAGCACAGCTCCTATTAACTTTTATTAGAGTTTTTCATGTTTTTTACACTTTATAAATATCAGATGCCATTTTTGGTTCAAGCTTCAGCAAAAGTTGGGTAAATGACTTCCACCCTGCAATAAAAGATACACTTTCGGGGCGAAATTAGAGCTCACCACAGAAAACCCACTTACCATTAACTTTTTTTTTTACTTTATTTTTTAACTTTCAATGCAGTTATTACAATTGGAGGCAGATTTATCAAGGGTCAAATTTCGAGTTGATGGTAGTTTCTAAAAACTCCCATAAACTCCTGTACCCCTGTAACATGTCTGTTCAAATGGGGCAAGTGCCTGATTTGTTTTCAGTCTCAGTTGAGTTTGGAGATAGTGTGAGATTTGCAGGTATTGATAAAGTGGGATATTACTATTGCCCAATTTGGTTTTGAAGGTTAACAAATCCAGCGCTTTTTGCTTAGCGGCATTCCAAATGTTAAAGACATGGAATAAGTTTGGGTGACCCCATCCCTGGGAAAACTCCGGTTTCCCTAGTATACCACGTAAGGGGGAGGTCTTGGATTGTAAAGTGTGGTAGGCTTGAGCCGCTTTCCATATTTTTCTAGTAAAATCTACAGTGTTCAACAGGCAGGGTTCTCCTTACACTGCTTTGCCGGGCCCCAGATTAAGTGGAGTGGGTGTATAGAAAAGCTTTCCAGACTCATCCATTTATTGATGGGATGTAATGCAGTCCAATGAATTATCTGTCTAAGGTGGCATGCCTAGTATAGTACAGTATACTATAGTATAGACCTAGTATTTTTTAATGTCTGGGACTGAGAGCCTTCCTTATGACATTATCCTAAGTAACACCTCTTTAGTGATTCTAGATTTGTGATCATATGATCATATAAAGTTAATGAACATAGTTTGTATAAATTTCAGAATTCTGGTGGGTACTGAGATGGAGAGTGTTTCAAACAGATTTAATACAAGTAGTATTACATTCATTTTTATCAAGGTCTTTCTCCCAAACCATGACAAGGTGCCCTGATTCCACTTAGTCTTTTCTGATTTGTTGCAGTAGGGGGGGAAGTTGTTAGAATACAAGCTTTCATCATTTTTAATTATATAAATTCCCAAGTATTTGATTGTCAGATTTCCATGTGTAGGGGTCTGGTAAATCGACCACCCTTATCAATATTGGCAGGCAATTCCCTAGTGTTATAGACACCTAAACACAGTTAGGAGGGGACCTGTTTGTTTGTTCTGCCTTAAAGGAACAGTAACGTCAAAAAATAAAATTGTTTAAAAGTAATGAAAATATAATGCAGTGTTGCCCTGCACTGGTAAAACTGGTGTCTTTGCTTCAGAAACACTACTATTGTTTATATAAATAAGCTGTTGTGTAGCAATGGGGGCAGCCATTCAAAGGAGAAAAGGCTCAGGTTATACATCAGATAGCAGATAAGCTCTGTCTGTCAAATGGTGTTATCTGTTATCCATTAGTTAACCTGTGCCATATAGCCGTTTTTCAATGTCCGCCATTGCTCCACAGCAGCTTGTTTATATGAACTATTGTATTGTTTCTGAAGCAAACAGATCAGATTTACCAGTGCAGGGCAACACTACATGATATTTTCATTACTTTAAAACACTTACATTTTTGGTGTTACTGTTCCTTTAAGCTATGCCCCCTGCGGCACCCAAGTGTCCAGTAGATGGCACTGTGCTATAGTATGAAGGTCTGGGTAACCATGTGCTCAGGGTCCATTGCTTTAGCCCTTACCCAAGCAGGCAGGAAAGGAATAGCTGGTGGAACCTAGGTAGATCAGACTTAGTAAAGGATAAGCTGTACTCTGTAAAAAAAAAAAAAAAGATAATCTCTGATTGGTTGCTATGGGTTACTGCCCAGGTGCAAATTTCTTCGGTGTTGAGAAATGAACCATAGTATTTGTATGTAACTTATTTCTTTCATGTATGAACACTGATGTTTTACATTAGATACTTTATGTACAGGTCAGGAAAAAAACTCAACCCACATTCAGCCCTAACCTACAAAAACTTAACCTGCATCCAAACCTAACCCACAAAATGATGCCTTTGTTGGACTGCACACAATCCATACCTACATCTTCCCGTTTTGCATGTTGCATCTGGTCCCAAGACAGGGAGTACTTCCCCAGCCTGACCCGCACCCAACTGGAACCCAGCAATCGCCCAAATTTCAACCCACACCCATCCAAATCATGAGTGACGTGGGTTTCAGGTCAACATTGTTATTGCCCAATGTTGACAATTAATAAATGTTAGTTAAAAATAATGACAATAATAAAATAATGATGAAATAATAACATATGTGTAAATTTGCAGCAGCACGGTTATTCCAAAATGCCAAACAGTTCTTTGTCTTGATTTGCTGCCCAAGCACATTTTAATGAGACTCAATTATTTTATTTCAATTTATATAGAACAAGAATTTATATAGAACAAGAAATACAAAAGAGGTGTTATGTAATTAAGAAATACCCGAACTTAGTACCATAGTATTATGTTCAGACCATATCTCAGTTCAGAATCAACTAAAACACTGATTCAGTCTCTCATCAACTCCCGCCTTGATTACTGCAACTTACTCCTCACAGGTATTCCAACAAGTCACCTTTCACAACTCCAATCTGATCTAAACGCGGCCGCTAGACTCATTCATCTAGCTCGCCGCTCAACATCAGCTGCTCTCATATGTATGTCCCTTCACTGGCTCCCAATCTCTTCTAGAATCAAATTCAAATTACTTACTCTCACATTCAAGGCCCTTAATAATGAAACCCCTCCCTATATTTCATCTCTAATCTCCAAATACTCTCCTTCACGAAACCTACGCTCTGCTTCTGATCTTCTCTCACTTCTCCTCTGATCACTTCTGCCCATTCTCGTCTACAAGACTTCTCTCGGGCTTCTACTTTTCTCTGGAACTCTCTGCCTAGAGCTGTCAGACTTTCTCCTTATTTCCCAACTTTCAAGCGCTTCTTATAGACCCATCTGTTTAAAGAGGCTTATTCGATGTACCTTAATTAATCATTGCTGTATCAAAAATGACAAAGTGTTTATATAATCCTAATGTCTCAATTGTACACTAACCTTTAGTTTGTAAACTCTAATCTCTAGGTCCTTCTAACCCTATTGTACTCTGTAATCCTTGTTTGTTATCCACCATTTATTCCCTGTTTGCTATAACTGCAGTAAAGCACTGCGTATCTTGACAGCGCTATATAAATAAATGATGATGATAGTATTAGTAACATTACTATAGAGTATTCAATTACAGGATGGTTTTCCTTCAGATCTGATGGAGAGTGAGATTTTGTTCTGACAAATAGTAACATTTTAATCTTTCCTGGAATCCTTCCAGCTGTGAACAAATACCGAGGGCAGCCATTCCTACTGTGACAAATTGCTGCCCATGGATGCAGGAACACACACATCAGTGATTCTGATAAAAGTTGCTGGCTGGATTATGTCTGCACTACCTATGGTTTGCGTGTACGATTCATTCATCACACTGTCACTTTCAGCCAATGGGCTTGCAGGGAACAGATGGATCGGTTAATTGTCTTTCTACTTTGGTGAGACTTCAATTGGTAAGCAATCATTGGGGCATCATAAGCGACATTCTGGGAGCTAATCTGTTATCCTTCCCCCACCCCAATTGTGTCTCTTACAGTAAATCAAGCAGCCACAATTGTTGTCGGTGACAAATGGGTCAATAATGTTGCCATATGTGACTTAGGCTTCATGGAAGTGTCTTGTGACCATAGAGTATAAAACACTATTATCCTGGTTGTATGCCGCTCTTCTTCACACATACAAATGAATGTAAAATATAGTGGAATGAATGTGTCAACATACATACAAAGCACCTTGTGTAGTATAAAGCTCATAACTAAGGATATAAATATAAAGAAACATTGGGATAACAGTCATCCTGCTATAGTTCCAGAGGTACCCAGGGTACAAATAAGCACTCACCCCAAATCTCCCCCTAACTGGCCTTCAGACTGGGCCCCCTTAGCTCATAACAAGGTTACAGATATTTAGAAATATTGGGGTAACAGTCACCCTGCTATAGTTCCAGGGGTACCCAGGGTACAAATAAGCACTCACCCCAAATCTCCCCCTAACTGGCCTTCAGACTGGGCCCCCTTAGCTCATAACAAGGTTACAGATATATAGAAATATTGGGGTAACAGTCACCCTGCTATACTTCCAGGGGTACCCAGGACATAAATAAGCACTCACCCCAAATCTCCCCCTAGGGCCCCCTTAGCCACATAAATGGTAAGCATCAACTGACAATGCGGTAATGGCGGAGCTCATCCAGAGTTATGTATCCTCCTGCTTAATTGCAGCTCTCGCGATACAACGGCCACTCCTTACCGGCTAATGCACCAATCTTCCAAACCGTTGCGCATCGCTGATCAAGGATTACTCAGGAGTCTAACACTGCTAACATCAATTTTCGGCTTTATTCAGACGCATATAAAGATTACATTGGTGGGTGTCCCACCGATGTAATCAGGTCCGTTCTGAGAATTAAAATAGGCCTGGCATTTCAGGTACACAGAGGCTCAATCAGCCCACACAGAGGCCCAAACCACCACCACCAGCCCACTAAATACTGACTTTCTATGGCACCTTATAGCAGCCCCTCTGGCATTTGCCAGAACCCACAGATTGCCAGTCCGGGCCTGGATGTAATCTTCATAAGCATCTGAATAAAGCCAAAAATTGATGATAGCAGTGTTAGACTCCCAAGTAATCCTTGATCAGCGCTCCGCAGCGGTTTGGAAGATTGGTACATAAATGATAAGCACCTGGCAGCATAAAGTTCCATGTGAGACCCAACTCTTTGTGCTCCATATGAGGTGCAAAGAGTTTCAACTGACAACTTCCAAGAAACTCTTTGCAATGTCGAAATAAGTAATGAGCAAATTTTTTTGCCAAGTTTAGCTGAGAAAATAAAGTCCATAGACTCCAATGGGTGAAAAAATGCATAAAAAATTTGTTGCAGGTCAAAAATGTTGTCACCTATAGGCTTCAATGTATTTTGGTGAATTTTTGTTGTTTCGCAAATTTTCTGCAAAGCAAAAAGTCACATTCGCCCATTGATAAAGTGGCCCTTAATGGTAAACCATTTTAGGGGATTTCAACTTACTGATGTTACTGGTCTTTAAAACTCTTGGCTTCTATTTAACAAAATCATCTTATTTATTGCATCTCCAGAATTCAAAAAATAAGTTTAAAATTTGTATCGCAACTTGTATCACAATCAATGCTGAGTGTTCTCCTTCATCTCTACAACAAGATAGTTAGGGACCAGTGACCAGCTCCATGTTGTAGCTCCCACCCCTCCCAGCTATAGTCAGGTGATCCCACTGGTGTCTAATAAAAGGGCAACCAAGTTTGGGAGTTTTACTTTGAAAGCAGCAAGTAAGTTGCAGGTAAAACTTAGTCCCTTTTGTAAAATGTATAATGAAGCAATTGAATTCTTAATGAATCAGATGAAAATTGAGCATAGGACTGGGCAGATATGGGATGACTTTGACGTAGTTGTCCAGCTTAAATATATTGCAATATATGGACAAACAATCCCTGTGTTGTTTAAAGGGTAAGGCATTTTTTAGTAGCAGTATGCACAAAATGTCTCTGTCTTAAATATATTGATAATGGGTTGAGTGCAGAGGACTCTTGTATTTGTCTATATGTATTTTGTGGTCACAGCCTCATTGCACCCCCACCGAATGGTTTTTAAAAATTAGTGGTGAGCACAACTTTCCCTTGTTTGTAACAAGATAGTTAGGGAAGCTTGTGTTTTCTGGGTGAAAATTCAGAAAAAAAATCTTGAAAATCATGAAAATTTTTTATGTTTTCCCCGCAAAGCAAATTCTTGGGACGATGTAATAATAAATAAGCAGAAAAAACCAGAGCGGATTGGATCAGAGTTTGCAGCAGAAAATATTGGGATCAATTCATACTTAAATAACCCCCTAAGCTTCAGACAAACATGAAACGCGTAAAACTTGAGATGATTGTTAAATAAAAATTTTTCTACTTTTTAACAAATATTTTTTTAACTGAGCAACATGGGGTTTCCAGAGTGCCCTAAACCTTGTATTGCTTTCTGCACAGATTATCTGCCCCCCGAGCTGAGGGCCTGAGGAGGAACACCTGGGCCACTGCTCTACTTTGGTTTGAGTTTTCCATTAGAAGTAGATGTATTCATATTTACATTTGTATTTTCAACTACGTTATTTCTTTTTCAGCTTCTAAATAATTTCTTGACAGCTTCTATAGTGTTGTACTTCATGCATAGAATAAAAAGGGCTAATGCATATCCCCCCAGCATCCCATCAATTATAGACAAGGACACGGCCATTTCAGTGAGAGGTTTGAAAACCTGCCCGATATTATTGTTTATTTATAAAATGTCAACACTTTGTTTATTTCTACTCCAACACATTTCCTGTTTGCTGCAATTCTAATGTTCTAATCTGTGATCTTTTTAGATGTAATGTTGTTGTCACTATGAAATATGGATATGAATATGGAACCTGACGTGGTGCAATCTATTGCAGGGGAACCGGCTTTTTAGCAAAGATGCAGGTGTTCCATTTGCAGAATAAAGTTGGCTGAATAAAGTACATGGAGGCTGATATGTGACTAGTGATGGGCAAATTTGTCCCATTTTGTTTCACTGAAAAATTTGCGAATTTCCTGAGAAGTTTGCGTAACGGCGAAGAATTTGCGAAACGCGAGTTTTGATGGCGGCATCAATTTATGGGCGTCAAAATCGTGGCCAGTGACAATTCTGACGTCAGTGACAATTTGACGTGCTCCTATTTTATCCTGTAGCTTTAAAGGAAAAATCAACCTGTGGGGGGAAAAAAAACCCTACCCCCCACCCCCAGGTAACCCTCCCCCAGGCTAACTACCCCCCGGGAGATGCCACATATTCTATACTTACCGCTCGGTGCAGATTCTTCCAGCGAAGTTCCAGGTGTCCATGTTCCGGCTCCTCTGTAAGCTGACTGAGAGATCGGTATTTCTGCGTATGAGCAGTTGGAGCAGTTTGCCGGTTTGCGACAACTGCGTATGCGCAGAATTACACAGAAAATTGCAGCTGATTCAGGGAGAGAATTCCACATCTTCACAGCTCTCACTGTAACAAACCCTTTCCCAATATTTAGCCAGAACATTCTTTCTTCTAATCGGAATGGCTACTGGTAAATAAAGCATTAGAGAAATTATTATATGATTCAGTAGTTATCATATCCTCCTTAAGCGCCTCTTCTCCAGCATGAACAACCCCAACTTGGCCAGTCTTTCCTCATAGCTGAAACTTTCCATACCTTTTATCAGCTTAGTTGCCCTTCTCTGGACCCTCTCTAATTCAGTAATATCCTGCTGGAGCGCTGGAGACCAAAACACTGTAACAAACCCCTTCTGAATATTTAGTCGGAAACCTCCTTTTTTCTAATCAGAATGGGTGACCTTGTGTCAGCTGGAAGGACCTATTGGTAAATAAAGCATTAGAAAGATTATTATATGATCCCCTTATATATTTATACATAGTTATATCCCATTGTAAGTGCTTCTTCTCCAGCATAAACAACCCCAACCTGGCCAGTCTTTCCTCATAGCTCAAATTTCCCATACCTTTAATGAGCTTAGTTGCCATCTGTATAGTGTAAGAATAGCCCTCTTCTCCCGCTAAGCTATGCCCCTTTTAATACAGCTCAAGACCTTGTTTGCCCATGAAGCTACTGACTGGCATTACTTGCTACAGCCAAGTTTATTGTCTACAAGGACCCCAATATCTTATTCCATAGATTTGCCTAGTGCAGTCCCATTAAGAGTATAAGTGGATATTTTTACATCCCAGGTGCATGACTTTACATTTATCAACATTGAATCTCATTTGCCACTGAACTGCCCAGATTGCCAGTTTGTCAAGATCCTGTTGCAAGTGCCACATCCTGGATGGAATTAATTGGGCTGATAGTTTTGTGTCAGCTGCAAACATTGATACATTGCTTAAAATACCCTCCTACTTAAATAAAAGTAGACCCGAGTATTGACAGAGCCCTGAGAGACCCCACTAAGAACCTTACTCCAAGTAGAGAATGTCCCATTAACAACCACCCTCTGTACCCGATCCTGTAGCCAGTTTCCTATCCACGTGCAAATGACTTCATTAAACCCAACAGACCTTAGTTTAGAAAGCAGTCGTTTGTGGGGCACGTTATCAAACGCTTTGGCAAAATCCAAATAGATCTACTGCCCCCCCCTGTCCAGCATCTTACATACCTTATAATAAAAAAAGCAATAAAATGTGTCTGACATGACCTTCATAAATCCATGCAGATTGCTGCTCATAATGCCATTCACCAGGACAATATTTTGAATGTGATCCCTTAGCAAGCATTCAATTAATTTGCCCACCATGGATGTCAAACTTACTGGCCTGTAATTGCCAGGCTGAGATCATAATCCCTTTTTAAATATAGGAATGGCATCAGCATTCCTCCAATCCATAGGTACCATACCAGTCTGAGAGAATCAGAAATAGAGGTCGGTCTAAAACTGAACTAATCTCTCTTAGTTCCTGAGGGTGTATTCAATCTGACCCTCGTCTTGTTCACATTAACTTTAGTAAAGCTTTATGAACCATGTCCTGAGTCAGCCCCTGGCTAGATTGAGCTGAGCCAACAGTGCGGTTATGTGGTCTGGGAACTCTGAGCCAGAAATTTTTTTGCAGGGGGGCCTGGCACACTCTAGTAGTTACACCACTGTCTAGTAAATTACCCCTTTGGGTTCTTTTATAGGTTAAAGATTTTATAGAAAAACAGCCAAATCTAAAGCTACTGTATATTGTTGTTGATGATGTTAGCAATGACATCTTTGTAGTGCTGCCTGCTAAGCTACCATCAGAGGGTACAAGGGTACTACAGTTAGGAGCCCCATGGAAGAGAGAACCCCAAGGTGGAAAAGCATGAGTTGAAGATAATAAATGGGCAGATATTGTGAGGAGTGTGATGGGTTTAAATGGATTTTGGGTGGGGTTTTTACATGATTGGAGAGTGGTCATGGCAGATCAGGTTGTGACTGTGCATATCCTTTGCTGTTTCTATTTTGTTGGCTGGGCCCACCACAAAGAGAGCCCAGGTGACCAGTGTGGACTAATAATTGGGGACCCCCTGGGGAGGGCCCTACTAATTTAGCCCAGTTGTTGGCAATTTGTATACTGTAATTATTCTAAGTAGCTTAATAATATAATTACAGCACATGGGGTGTTTCCTGAACCTGTGTGTTTGTAGCCCAAAAACTTGGCACCAAAAAGCCTGCATAGAATTCCTGCTAGTAAAGTGCCCTGTTACCTTGTATACATGCTATGTTAATAAATATCTAAATATAAAGTACAATGATGAATTCTCTAGTATTCCCTGGTGGTCCCTAATCAAACATTATATTATTAAAGAAAATAAAAATAACAATTTAAAAAAAATATATATATATACTGTATATATATATATATATATATATATATATACAAAGTCCCAAGTTGCACACCGTTTACTAGGGAGAATACCTGACTTCCCACAAATGAAGAATAGATGCATATGTAAAGAATAGTTACACTCACACTAAAACAAAGTAAAAGGAGACAAAGGAGGATACCATTCTTTGTTTTAACATATACCTCTATACCTATTCCAACTATTTGTCCCACTACTTGTCCTTGGGCAGATCAGGCATTTTTGATATATATTTATATATATTTTTTGGCTACCCTGGAATTAATATGTGTGTCTAGACTGAAGCATACCCTCCAACCTTATGTGGCCTCCCCATGACACAGGAGCAGTCTACTGCCTATGTTGTTGACCCTTTGTGTATTTATGCTTTTAAAATAGCTGGAAAACTGAGTAAATAGCAGGTGGCGCACAGGGAGAGAATTCTGACCAAGAAGGCAGATACGAAAAGACTGGCCAGACACCGCAGGGTGCTGTGCTTTCTGCCACCAGTTGTAGTCCACTCTTTGGTTGCTAAATAACGGCTCTGTATGTAGAAGTTGGTTGCGCCAAGGATGCACACCCACCACTATCCTGCCTGTGATTGGGTAAAAAGGTCCCAACATCGCGTTTGATTGGACATGGGACAACAGGTAAAACGAGTGGTGATTTTTATGGCACGGTGATACTTTGTCTCTTAAACCTGATTCCTCTACATTTCTGTAATAAAATTACCTGCAAGGCGGGGTCGGCCGCCGCTCCACCGACGGGGACGCCCGCCTCTTAAAGGCGCAGGCGCGCTGGCGTGTTTGTGCCAGCGCGTTTTTGCACACGTTTTGGCGCGAATTTTGAATACTATTTAAGGCCCATTCAGCGTGTACTGTTCCTTGCACGTGATAGAACTTGTTTCTTGTGGTTTCCTGAGCCTAGTGCATCTGATCTGAATCTTGTCTGTCTGATAACCTGTGTTTGACCCTGCCTGTATCCTGACTACTCTGAACTCTGTATCCTGACCCTCGCCTGTCTACGACAACTCTCCTGCTTAACCCCTTGATTGACAACCCGGTTTGACCCTTGCCTGCCTGACGATTCTTGATATCTGCCTGCCTCGACCCAGCCTGTCTGACGATTCTCTTGCCTGCTCCATTTGTACCGTGACCTTCGGCCCAAAAGACTCTGCTAACAGCCGTACCCCTTCGCCAGCCAGAACATCTTGCCTTGCACCCCTCGTTAAGTCCAGATGGCACCCAAGTAAGCTGAGGGCTCCTCCCGAAGCCCAACGGTGGTCACACTACTGTGAAGCCGAGCCGAGACCAGGGTGCTTGGCACTTGTTCTGGTATCGGGTGCCGGCCGTGACAATTTCACTCCTTTTCCTCAACTCTCCATCTCCACTGCTTAAACTATGGGGCAAATTTACTAACCTCTGAAAATTTGCCAGCGACGGCTTCGTTCACAGTGCAACAAGTGCGCCAAGCAAAGCGAAGTTTCGCTAGTGTTGCCTAATTTACATACGGCGGGAAGTTAAAGTTGAATGGACGTATATGTTGCAGCAAATACATTACACTACACAAGTCCAGGGAACCTTAATAAAATAAAATAAAGTTGTTATATTGCCCTACACATGAGCCCAGTGTATAGTTTATGTGCCATATGTTAGGAAATGTAGGGGGAAGCCGGTTACCCCAAAAAATGTTTACCCTCTTTTACAGCCTATCACCCTGAAAAAAAGAAAAGATGCTAACGTTTTTTGGGACTTTGTCTGGCGCAAGAGGTAACGTTCAGTAAAATCCGCATCTTAGTGAATTTGCGTAGTTACGTCCATTCACCAGAGCGCTAATTCGCCAGGCATTAGGGAGCGAAGTACTGCTAGAGTCTATCTCCTTCGCCAACGAAGCAACATTAGTAAATTGGCAAAGTACCAAAATGACGTCACGCAGCATTAGTCACTCCACCCTTTAGTAAATTTGCCCCTATGTTTCCTTCCCTAATATATCCCTGCACACTATCATGTTATTCTGCACGAGCAGACTGACAGCCCAAGTGGTTGCCTAGCAACTACTTTTGGAGACAAATTTATCGACAAGGGCTTAAATTCTGTGGGTTTACCGGTTGTTTGTTTACTCCGGACGAAGATCCTTGTGGGGGATCGAAACACATAAAAATTCTTTATTTTTTTGGCATTCAAAAATCCTGTGAGTGCCGCTATTCTTTAAAAATGAGAAGTGCTAGCCGAAACGTTAGCAGTTTTTTTGCTGAATAAACACCATTTTCATTTTGCATAAGACCTGTGAGTGTACTCCTACTTTCGGACAGTTATTTATGCGTTTGCAAATTGCACCCTCGCATTTGACGTGTTGTGCCGGCTCCCAGCAGCTTTATATATATATATATATATATATATATATATATATATATATATATATATATATATATATATATATATATATATATATTTGTAATTAAACAATCGGATCATAAATCTGACAGTCACATCCAAGCCTGTATCGTGGGTCGGATACTTTGCATGCCATTCTCTCCTTTCATAATGACAGATAAAGAAGATTAAAGCTTCAAGGCCCAGCACGGCAGCAATTTATTTTTAATTTGTTCCTAGCAATGGCCATGAGGTGATTACTGAAAACACAGTATTAATGTTTGTTTGAGGGCAAGGAATAAACCAGTTCAGCAGAGGGATAAGAATAGATCACAGAAACGGCCATGATTATGATTTATTCCCTTACAAATATGGACGACAAGTCTCTGAGCTTGGAAAGCTTTATTATTGTGGTTTATAATAAGTAGGAATCATTCAAGTGGAGAAATAAGAATGCGGTGCTATCAGTGTGCGCAATTCGGGAAGATGAAATCTGTTACAGGTAATTTTGTCCCCATAGCTTTGTGCGCAGATTAACTTCCCTGTGCAGAAGCCGATCGTTCTGGCTCTTCTGTTCCAACTATAAAGCAACTTAGTCTCTTATTCTGTTAGTATATAATGTACAGGCAATCAATACATGAAAATCATAAATCTCAAGCTCCTGAGTGTGATAGCATATTCTCTAAGCCTGAGCCTTGGGATTGCGGCTGTTCTTTTTCCCTTTTGTACTGTACTTTGGAAGAGAAACAAGCCTTTGATACAGTATAACAAGTATTGGCTCGCTTATCTGGCTTATCAGAGCACTTCATTAGTCTTTAGCTGTCCATGAACCGACACAGGTCAACATTTAAATCTTGGAAGAGAATGGAAATATAATCAATTCTATAGCTAGCCCTATATCCTTCACATGAATGAATGCGATGAAGTATGAAAACATAATACAGGTGTGGGACCTGTTATCCAGAATGCTCGAGACCAGAGGTTTTCCGGATAACGGATCTTTCCGTAATTTGGGTCTTCATGCCTTAAGTCTACTGTAAATTCATTTAAACATTAAATAAACCCAATAGGCTGGTTTTGCTTCCAATAAGGATTAATCATATCTTAGTTGGGATCAAGTACAAGGTACTGTTTTATTATTACACAGAAAAAGGAAATAATTTTAAAAAATTTGGATTATTTGGATAAAATGGAGTCTATGGGAGACAGCCATTCCGTAATTCGGAGCTTTCTGGATATCGGGTTTCCGGATAAGGGATCCTATACCTGTATAAAGCAACCTTTGAGACTTTTTTTTTGTTATACAGGTGTGGGATCAGTTATCCGCAAACCCGTTATCCAGAAAGCTCCAAATTACGGAAAGGCCATAGACTCCATTATAATCAAACAATCCAATTTTTTTTTTAAATGATTTTCTTTTTTTTTCTATAATAATAAAACAGTGGCTTCTACTTGAGCTCAACTAAGATATAATTAATCCTTATTGGAGGCAAAACCAGCCTATTGGGTTTATTTAATGCTTATATGATGTCACGGTCGGCACCCTAAACCAGAACTAGTGCCAAGCTCCCTGGTCTCGGCTCAGCTTCACCAGTAGTGTGACCGCCTTTGGCTTCGGGAGGAGCCCTCAGTGTACTCAGATGCCACCTGGACTTTTCGAGAGGAGCAAGGCGAGGAATTCTGGAAAGCAAAGGGGCATGACTGTTGTTAGAGTCAGTTAGGCCAAAGGTCACGGAACAAAAGGATTAGGCAGAAGGATGGTCAGACAGGCTGGGTCGAGGCAGGCGGATATCAGAATCGTCAAACAGGCGAAGGGTCAAACTGGGTGATCAAACAAAGGGTTAAGTAGAAGAGTTGTCGTAGGCAGGCAAAGGTCAGGATACAAATTGTTGGATAGTCAGGAAGCAGGCTGGGTCAAACACGGATAATCAGATCAGACTTTAAGCACTTTAAATCCACATAATGTCAAAGTTGACCATTTGGTTTTGGTAAACACAAAGGATTTGGTGAAATCCAGCAAAAAGTGCAAGAGCTTTGATAACTCAAACATCAAATAATTCAAGGAAAAGACAAAAGAAATAAAACAAAGTAATAAAGCATGTTTGTTTAATACACATAATAATACAAATACAGCTTTCCATTATATTTACAGCAACTGCACAATATAGTGATGTGAATGAAGACTTTGAACTGAGAATTCTTGACCATCGGGTCTACACCTTATCCAGCCCAATTTAGTATAAATATGTTCAAGAATCAAATCGAATTACTAATGAGCCAGTCGTCCGCTTCACATACTTTCTATATTAAAACCTACAAGGGTTTTTGCATAATTTTAATACACTGTGTCTATAGCAGACATACTAAGAGGCAATCTTTCTGATGTGCAGTCATTAGTTATTAGTCATTAGTGAACTTATTAAAATAAATAGCACAAAGGTAGGATCTTGAAGTTGGCAGCTTACAACAAAAATCCAGCTAGTTAATGTCTCTGTAATGACCACACTCTGCACAGTATATTTCAGACGGTTTTCTACTGTATCTAATTAGGATATTGCACTTGCTCTTATATACTTTGCAGTTTACGCAGTCATACAGTCACTGCATGGATATATCAAGGTCGGAATTTATCTCAATATCGGCTGCTACAAACTCCGATCTACCCGCTGGGGTTTTTAACGCTTATTTATTATTACATTTTCACGTAAATTTGCTTTGCGGGAAAAGCTCAGATTTTCACGATTTTTTAGTGAATTTTCCCCGAAACCTCCGAATTTTTCGGAGTTTTTACCCAAAAGCTCCAAAAACATAGTGAAATTGCCTGAAACCCCCGACACAACCAAAAATCAATGGGACTGTTCCCATTGACTTTTATGCAACCTCGACAGGTTTGAGATGCCGTGTTTTTATATTCGGGCTTTTTAGCCCTCGGGGTTTAATAAATTCCAAAAAATTTGTCATTTTTTTAAAAGTCAGATTTTATAAAAAAATCACTAATTTTTCGGATTTCTGGGAATTTCGGGTATTCAGAGCTTAGTAAATAACCCCATTAGTGTAATAGGGAAGCACCGAATCCTTTGTGAAAGATTTGGCCAAATCCCAAACTGAAACTGAACCCTAATTTGCATATGTAAATTAGGAAAATGAGAGGGAATGAAAAGGCAGGATTAGGATTAGGATTTGGTTTAAACAGGCACTTGGATTTTGCTGAATCTAAATCCTGCTTGAAAAGGCTGAATCTTGGCAGAATCCAGAACGAAATCTTGGATTCGGTGCATCCCAAATGGTTAATTTGGAGGAGTTGAAATTAATGGACAGTTGTCTTTTTCCAGCCCAATGTCACCATCAACAATGTAACATTGCCCATCATAGCATTGTAGCATCTAAAGGAAGTCTTTGCTCTTTGAAGTTTATTATTTTGAGTAGTGGGGGAAATAGGAGAAGAGTGCAACAAAAATGTAATGCAGAAAATGATGATCCAAAAACATCAAAAAGCTTTGAAAGTTTAAATCCCCCTTTTCATTTCATGTCATTTAAAAAAAGTGGTCAAATACCATATACAGGTATGGGACCTGAGTATTCTGTCCAGAATACTCAGGACGTGAGGTTTTCTGGATAAGGGATCTTTCCATAATTTGGTTCTTCGTATCTTAAGTCTACTAGAAAATGATGTAAACAGTAAATAAATCCAATAGGCTGGTTTTGCTTCCAATAAGGATTAATTACATCTTAGTTGGGATCAAGTTACTGTTTTATTATTATAGATAGTGATGGGCAAATTGGCGCCGTTTCGCTTCACTGAAAAATTAGTGAATTTTGCGCGAAATTTGTGAAACAGCGCTGTTTTTGACTACGGCGTCTGTTTTCTTGGCGAAACGCCGGGGTCCATTTTTTTTGACGCCTGCGAATTTTCGCGCCCGTTTCGTGAATTTATTCGCCAATGGCGAATCATGCAAATTCGCCACGAATTTGCACCTGTCTAATAAATTCGCCCATCACTAATTATAGAGAAAAAGGAAAGCATTTGGATTATTTGGATACAATGGAGTCTATGGGAGACAGTTTTCCATAATTCGGAGCTTTCTGGATAACAATATATATATATATATATATATATATATATATATATATATATATATATATATATATATATATATATATATATATATATATATATATATATATATATACAGTATGCATTCTGACACATGCAGTTTAATATTTCTCCCGGGTAAGCACAGATGAGGGAGAAGCTTTCCCCTTGTCACTAGTATTTGCAGTAGAGTTGTTTATCCATAATTTCAGTAAAAAAATAGATAATAACGCTGACATTTGTAAGATTTCTTTACAGTCAAATAATTGTTTCCCAGAATCACAAATAACGCAATAGTACCAATTATCTCTCACATGGGGGAAAAAAACGACACATGGGAAGAAAAATATTTTGTGTTCAACTTTATTTTAGATAATTCTATAGCTTTCCTAAAATAAGCCTATAATTAATGCTAATTTATTTCCTTTACAAAGCGATACAAGTATCTAGCTAAATCTCTATATTTCTATCTCGGATAAATTAATGAGGAAATATGAATGTATAAGTGTATACAGTGTCAAAACCTTTTTTAACTGATGAGAGACCTAATGAGTTTACCCCATACTGTATATAAAAAAGCTTGTCAGGATATTATCTGTACAGCATGAAAGCTATACTATATATATGAATATGAGCACCCAATATACTGTAATAGGAAATTCTGTTTGCAAAGATGATCTCACCCAGATTCCTTGTACAATAGTTTAACAAATATTATTTATTATTTTTGAAATCTAATTTTAAACAAGGGTTTTTTAAAGGGAAACTATACCCCATAAACAATGTAGGTCTCTATAAAAAATATATTGCATAAAATAAACCATTTTCATAATAATATACTTTTAATGCATCCATTAAAGAAAACAGTTATAGCATCTATTATCTGGACCTGAGGTTTTCCAAATAGGGGATCTTTTTCTGATTTGGATCACCATACATTAGGAAGCTGGTTTACTAACATTTCAATTTAATTTCAGTTTACCAATAGTATTTATTTCTCTAAACATATGTTTTTTTATTTCTCTAAAATTCGAGAATTTATGTTGGAAGTGTAAAATACACTCGGGTTGGGCTATTATCTTATTATTATTACTTATAATCTTTCTAAGTGGTTGTTTAGTCTCCTCGGTGTATAGATCCAATCATTCGTCATTGCACTGGTTATCCCAGACCACATTACTCTTCATATGCTTTGGTTTTGGGTCTTTTGGGTGTCCACCTTCTGTCTCAGGAATGTGATGTTTTTTGAAAAGTTTTTGCAATGTTCCAGCCACATATGGGATGACTATGTTGATTCACCAGCTAAGGTCCTCCACTCTGTTAGATAGTCTGGAGGTTTTGCTTGACCTTGACTTTGACCCAGTATTTATGTTGGTTTCATGAGCTCCTTTGAGATGACTATATTCCTTTTCTTTAGCCTTTGCATTGGTTGCTGCAGTCTCCAGCCAATGGTGTAAAATTTTTATAACCCACAGTTTAAGTTCCAGAGGGCTGTGTAAGTCAAATAGCAAATACTGATCATGTGAGTGGGATTCCTGTATAATTCTTCATCCAGGTTCCCCCCAACTTTGATAACTATTGTACAGTCCAGAAAAGCCAACTTGCTGTCTTTCACACCTTCTCTTGTGAACTTGATGTTTTTGTCCGCTGAGTTGGTTAGTGAAGGCTGGAACCTCATGTGCTTTAATTTTGACACAGGTGTCAGCCACATATCTGAACCAATGACTTGGGGGCAAATTCACTAAGATTCGTAGTTGCGACAGGCGTAACTTCGCCGCACTTCGCCACACTTCGCCAGGCGTAGTTTCACCAGCGCTCCGCAAATTCACTAAAATCCGAAGTTGCGCTCAGGGGTAGCGTAAGGTTGCAAAGTTGTGCTAGCGTTGATTCGGTAAGCGAAGCGAAGTTACGCTAGCGATGGTTAATTTGCATACGGCGCCAAATTCAAATTTCAATGGAGGAACACGTACAATCTCTACAAATGCCTGGGAAACCTTCAAAACATCAAATACATTTCTTTGCCCTACACATGTGCCCACTGTATAGTTAAGTTGCCATGAGTTAGGAAATGTAGGGGGGAAGGAGGGGAGCCCCAAAAAAATTTTTGATCTTTTTCAGCCTATCACCCATAATATAGAAAAAACGCCAGCGTTTTTTGGGACTTAGAAAAAATTTGAACTTTTATTGAAGCAATCCCTATCTACTCTATTGCGCTTCGCCTGGTCTGAGGTGGCGAAGGAAGTCTAGCGTAAAAGGTAGCGTTCAGTACACTGCGCAAGTTAGTGAATTTGCGTAGTTACGTCCGTTGCGCAAATTCGCCAGGCGTAAGGGTGTGAAGTAAAACTAGCGAATTTACGGCAGCGTTCGTTAGTGAATTTGCGAAGTAACGAAAATGACCAACGCTAGCGAATTGACGCTAGCGTTAGGCGCTTCGGCGCATAGTGAATTTGCCCCATGGTGCTTGTTCCCTGAAGGTGTCCAGGGCTTTCTTTTCCACTTCTTCCATGTAAAGGTTCACTATGATGGGGGGACACAGATGAACCCATAGCACACTTACTTCCTTATGTTTGAAGTGTTATTGAGACTGGACTGATGACCTTGTCCTTTCTCAAACTGTCTGTAATCTCACGCAGTCTATAACCTTTTCCTTGTAGTTTTTTGTAGGATACTTCTTGAGTTGTTCATATGTACCACAATTGTTGAGTAATGTGGCCTCTTTAGAGTGATAGACATGTTTTCAGTGGCACAATCTCCCTTTATCCTCTGACTGGATGGTGATACTTATGTCCTTGGCAAGTGAAGTGAGAGTCCTCCTCTCCTACAAACTTAGGTTGGAAGGGGGAGCTTTAGCATTGGCTGGGGCTGCTGATACTTTCAAAAAAATAACGTCAACCTCATCAACTGGTATTTTAGGATTGTGAATGGAGGAATCTGGTGATGAAATCAATCTCTGTGACCCACTGAGGTGCTACGTCTATGATTTGTGCTGGGTGTTATGTTTAATCCCTTGGCTAAGAATTCCTTCTTTGGCTGAGGGAGACAGATTCTTTATCCACGGCTTATTTATGTTCATGGAAGTCTTATTCTCATCTTCCCACCTCCTAGACTTTCTGAAAGTTTTAGGAGGCATGGAATTTTTAATCTTTTAAAGCTACTTTAAAAAATTTTTTTTATGAATCAAATATTTCCCAGGGTGCAACAGTAGTTCCGATTACTATAACACACAAACCTTTTAATATACCAGGAAAACTAAACTGTGTATCCCAGCAGCGCAATGTAGAGTTAATTTTCCAGTGTTGTTCTCTATAGTCTAAATAAAATGACACGACACGCAGCTAGAAATTGCTCATTGACACAGTGTTGCTACAATATATACATGGATGTTGATTTATGACGGGTGACAAAAACAAAACAATAGAAAAGAAGAAAGCCAAATATGCGAAGCTGCATAACATACAATCCTTTCTATTTTATCTATCTACTGTAATGGAATATGAAAGAAGGAAGTGTCCTTTTACAGAGCAAAATAGAAGTAATGAAGGTTAAAAGAAAAGCATTAATCTTATGCTCAGCCAATCAAATTTTACAAGTCGCATCAGGATTTTACGAATTGCCTATTACTCTATGTATGGGGGAGTTGTAATATAAAGTGGTAATGATGTGGAAAGGTAATGCATTTCAGATATCATATTTAGCCTTTGATTCCTTTTTTCCCAGCTTTGCGCTTCGGTTCATGATCATGGTGTTGCTGAGAAATGGACCGTGTGCACCAAGGATGTTTGTAAGTGCCTTCTGAATGTAAAAAATGACCGCGCGGCATAACTGAATTTTCCTACGAAGAAATGAAACATGAATAAAGTTGAAGTTAGCAAATGTTCCCATACGGGCTAATGTTCGCAGTGACACATCCCAGCCATTTCCCCGAGTGATCGGAATGGCTGCTGTACAGTTCTTATTGATGATCTCTTCACAGTATAGTTGTTGACGGTAAGTAAAAACCAGATGGCAGTGGATGGTATTAAAAATCCAAAGACAGGTACAAAGTGTAAAAGTCAAATTACTGTATATTATGCAGTAGTGGAAGTAGGGGAATTATAAAGTAGGGGAAAGAAAAAACAGGTATGAGACCTATTATACAGAATGCTCAGGACATGGGGTTTTCCAAAGGGATATTTCTGTGATTTGGATTCATACCTTTATTCTACAAAAAAAACATTAACGGGGATTATTTATGAAAAAAAACCTACATTCACCTACAAGTCAGAATAAAAAGTACTCCACATAAGACTTGTCGAGTCAGTTCATGTAGAAGTCAATGGGAGAAATCCAGAAGACATCTTGATATGTGTTGGGTTCCGTGCAGGGGTGGGCGAATCTGAGCCGTTTCGATTCGCCAAAAATTTGGCGTCAACGCCCATTAAAGTCTATGGGCGTCAAAAAAATTGTTGCGTGGCGAAACATTTTTGATGCGCGTCTTTTTTTTTTTTTTTTACGCACGCCGCCATACAAGTCTATGGGCATCATTTCCACATCGAAACAAGGTGAAAAATTTCGCCCATCCCTAGTTCCGTGCAATAATCCAAAGATTTTGGGGTAAAAATCTGAGTTTTTAGGTGTCAAACCTGTAAAATTTGTAAGATTCAAATTTTTTCATGATTTTATCAGGTTTTCTCCTGCTAACAAATTTTTCGGAAAAATGTATTGATGAATAAAAGGAAAAAATCAGTGCAGATTTGGTCAAACTATTTAACAAAAAATTATCTGAAATTTTCAGATTTTGATAAATAATCCCCTAAATTAACCTAATAGGCTGATTTAGCTTCCAGTAAGGTTTAATTATATCTTATCTGGGATCACTTACAAGCTACTGTGTTATTGTTACAGAGAAAAAGGAAATAATTTTTAAAAATTAGAATTTTTGGATAAAATTGAGTCTATGGGAGACAGCCTTTCCGTAACTCTGAGATTTCTGGATAGCAATTTGGAGTATTTTCGGATTTGTAGTAGCTTTGGGGTATACCGTAATACATTTCTAAAAATTTGAGGGGTTTTTTTCCTCAAAAAATTGGAGTTTCTCCTTTTAAAGCTCGACCAGAAATATTTTGGGGTTTAATAAATAGGCTACTCGTGTCTTTTTAGTACATGACCCCTTTAGGGCTAGTCTAATAATACCACCCAAGTCATTACATTGCAAGTATGGCATTTAATCCCTATCTCTACACTTGATTAGCTTATTGTTCATGAGAAGAAGAAGAAAGTCCCATAGGAATATCATTGAATTAAAGGTTAAATAAAATAGAAAGCTAGAATAATTCTGCCAAGTGCCAGAGTGTTTTTATAAAAGTAACTGATTGCATTGTTTGTTAAAAGTTCAGTGAAAGTTTATTTGTGCATAAAGCGGACAGAACAGAAAATATCGAGGCTTCGCAAGAGAAGGTCACACTTCACTGCAGATACAAATCCCACATATATAAATTGCAATTGTTAATATACAGCATCGTATGGAATTCTCTTCCCATTTACAGACTTTGAATTCCAGAAGTCGTGATCTGTTGTCTCAAACTCTGTGAAACACAGAATGAAAACATAAAAAAAGGTAAAAGATCACAAAACAGAAGCCGACACACAATTGTAACAGGTATTTCTGTGTTTTAATTGACAAAGATAAGATAGTTATGAGCAGAAAATAATGTGCTGACCTTCACCAAACATCATCCTGAAACTGGTGTCACTGACTATAATGAGCAACTAGGGAAAAGATTTAATACCATATGAAAGGGAAACTAAAGCATAAAATGCATTTTACACGGGCTTCTAGAATAAGAGAGGCTGCAAGGGTGCCTCTTACATAGTTATATTGTTAATTTGGGTGTAAAAAAGACACTAGTTGATCAAGTTCAGCTCTTTTAAATGACCCCAGCATACATAGACACATGTACATTGATAGATATATATTCTCTTGCATTAGATTAAAAACAAGAGAGTGCTAGTCCTTACCACCTAGTCCTTACCACCTTGTGCATCTCAACAGGTTTCTTGGAGATTTCAAGGATTAGGTAGGGGGCACTGTGGAGACTGATGAGGGAAGGGTGCGTTCTTGAGGCAGGAGCTGTATGTGCCTAGGGAACACATAAAGGGAAGGCAGGAACGGGATGAAGAGGGTGATGAGTCAGACTGGAACAGGAGCAGAATGGAACAGGATGCAGAGGGCAAAGATTAGGACTGGACTAGACTGGACTAGACTGGATGAAGAGGGCGACGACTCAGGACAGGAACAGACTGGATGGGACAGGACGGTGCGGGAATAGATAAGATTAAACTGGGGATAGAATGCAGAAGGAAACTGGAGCAGAAGGAAACTGGAGCAGAAGGAGACTGGAAAGCAGTATAGCAAGAGGACTCGATAGCGAGAGGAATACTGGAGCAGATAGCAGGAGAGGACTAAAGCGGATAGCAGGAGAGGATTGGAGCGAATAGCAGGAGAGGACTGGAGCAGATACAGGGTCGGACTGGGGACCGGGACTGCTGTCCAGGGGCCCCCCTCCGGCCCCCCTACTAAGACGTGTCGGGTTAGCGAGTGAGCCGTTTGGCGCGCATGCACAACATCGCTGCTCGGCGCGCATGTACAGGCGGAGATGTGCAGCTCCGGGAAAAAAATATTTTTTTTGAAATTCTAAATATCTGGAGAAGGGTTCTGGCCCGACACTGAGCAGATAGCAGGAGAGGAAGGAAAAGGCAGGGCAAGCTGCAGAGCGAGACAAGGGAAGATATAGACAGGTTCGAACAGAACAGGAGTCAGGAACCAGAAAGAAGGCAAGGGAAGGGAAGGAAAGATCAAGGTTTAAAGCAGGACCAGAGCAGAACTGGAAGGGGAAGGTAAGGCAGATCAAGACAAGACAAGGTTCAGAGTCAGGCAGGACAAGACAGGGAAGGGTTCTGACAAGACAAGGCAAAGAAAGACAACATAAGGCAGAATAGGAAGGAGGCCAGAACAGGAACCCTTAGCTAGGGACAATGTTGCACTGCTAGGATGGGAACCAGGAGTGTTTGGAGGGCTGGTCTTATATAGGGCAGAGTCAGCCCTGATTGGCTGATTGCAACCAATCAGGCTGCTGCTGGGGCTGCAGAGGCCAGGTAACATATAGTGAGAAACCATGGCTTGAATCCCAGCAGAGCCTGACAGGAGACAAGTGTGGACATATTGACTTATATTAATGTTTTAATTTAAAAAAAAATCCATTTTTTTATTTTTTTTATTTTTTGCCATTCCAAAGGACAATTTAAATGTTGATCTATTTTCAAGGATGTTACTCCTTCCCTTCCTTTATATACCAGGCAAATTGTTTAGAGTTGCAAATCAATAAACAAATATCTCCGTTATCTAAGCAGCAGCCTTTGAGCAGCTCATTATTAAGGGCTTCTCATTGGGCTGGCAATTAGTATTATCAATTTCTCTGAAGGGTGACAGAAGAAACTTCTTATTCTTGTTTAGTGCCAGAAATAGCAGGGACCATATATATTTCTTAACAAAACCAATATGAGTTCAGCACAAACTCAATTCATCCTGCTCATTTTGAAAGGGGATGTATGCTGTCCCTTTAAGGACTAGGGCCCTAAAATGCACGACAGATTCAAGTTGAAACCTTACCAGAGACCTATAGAAATGCAAAATCATGTTTGCATTTAAGTAAAAACATAGTTATTAGTTATCACTTGAATTAATGCCCTTTTCGATGCAAGACAGGAAAGGTAATGAGAAATGTGGCATTTGATGGGCAGCAAAATGGCCTGAGGTACATCTGAGCAAATAGAAATGTCATGTTCAACATACAAAGCAAATACTGAAAAGCAACTTTACACTCATAAAAGGGATTCTAAGTTTGCCTTGTTCTTCTGACTCTTTCCAGCTTTCAAATGGGGGTCATTGACCCCATCTAAAAAACAAATGTAAGGCTACAAATGTATTGTTATTGCTACTTTTTATTACTCATCTTTCTATTCAGGCATCTCCTATTCATATTCCAGTCTCTTATTCAAATCAATGCGTGGTTGCTTGGGGAATTTGGACCCTTGCAACCAGATTGCTGAAATTGCAAGCTGGCGAGTTTCCACAAATAATAAAAAATTAAACGCAATTGCAAATCACTCTCTACATCACACTAGGGTGCAGATTTATCAAGGGTCAAATTGAAAATTAGAATTTTCGATTTTTTTTGTGGTTAAAACTGTCAAATTCGACTAGGAAGTTCAAATTCGATTTTTGAGATTTATCGTACTCTGGCCCTTTAAGAATGTGAGTTTGACTATTCGCACCTAAAACCTGCCGAAAGTCAATGGGGATCAATTTTGAGTTGTTTGCAACCTTCCTGACATTTAAGTTTTTTTCAAAGAAATTTTTAAAATTCGATTCAAATTAGATTTCGGGTCGAATCCCGAAATCGAATGAATCGAATGAAATTGAATCACATGAATTTGAAATTCGACCTTTTATAAATGTGCCTCTAAAAGTTAACTCACAGGTGAACATACTTGCGAAACTGAAACTCTACTCTACTAAACTGAACACCAGAATGCAGGATCTGGTGAGACCATTCTAATTTGTGGGGGAGATGTGCAGTAAATAGAGGGTGGGGGATGCCCCGATAAACCCTTTTACCCCAGGCTTCACTTCTTCTGCAATTTATGTACACAAAAAAAAAGTATGAAACCTATTGAGACTGCTCTGTAGACTAAGCTAAATTTATATCTAATCCAATAGACTGTGGATATTGTTGGAGAACTATCACTCTCACGTTAAGACTTTTTACGGTGTTTTGGAGATCAGGGGCATGACCAAGCAGGAAACTTTTTAATAGAACATTTTGATAGGGAATGAATTTCATTATTATGAATTGTAAATCATTGAATTATCAATTATTTATGAATTTGTACTGAATTAATTCTGAGCTCTGGCCGGCCAGTTTTTATCTGATTAATAAGTGATTTTGAATTTTTTAATAGCTAATAAAATCTCTATATTTGTGTAAGAACCGGTTTTTAGTACACCTTTTTAATCATTCATTATTTTATTGGTATTTAGTGATGGGCGAATTTCTCCCATTTCGCTTCGTCGAAAAATTCACGAAACGCAAAAAATTTATGAAAAATCAGAAAGTTCCGGAAAAAAACGTGAAATTCGAAAGATTTTATGAAAAAGTCGTGAAAAATCGGACGTTTTCGTGCAAAAATCGTGAAATTAGAAGGATTCCACTCAAAAATCGTGAAATTTGAAGGATTTCACTCAAAAATCATGAAATTTGAAGGTTTTCACTAAAAAATCGTAAAAATCGGACATTTCTCTCAAAAATCTTGAAATATGGAGGTTTTCACAAAAAAATCCTGAAATTTGAAGGATATCACAAAAAAAAATCCTGAAATTTGAAGGTTTTCACAAAAAGATTGTGAAAATCTGACTTTTTCACGGAAAAAATGTGAAAATCGGAAATTGACAGGAGATTCGTAAATTTATGTGCTGGCGGCAAAACGCAGGAATACGCCGCAAATTCATGCCAGGCGAATTTATTCGCCCATCACTATAGGTATACCCAATAGGACCTTGGGGATTAAAGGTGTTTTAAAGACCATGTTGGGATATACTTTCCCTTTATGCCACATAACATTACATTAACTTGTATTTGTACCAAAACGCAGAACATCAATTCAATACATTCAAATTGCAGTAGATTTTAATATCTTGAAACCCACAAATTATCTCAAAACTGTGCTCGTAACCATTTTGTAGGCATTGTAACGTAGGGTGTAAACATCGCACACAGAAGGCATTGCTTTCCTTTCAATAGGAAGACGACACGGACACCATCGTCATATGCAAAATAAACAGTATTGTCTCTTTTAGGTATATTCTATTCAAAATCCCATGGGAAGTCGCAGTGGTTTTTGTGGGCACTTCTCTGCCATCTGAAGTAGGTTTGCAGAGAAAATACCCCATGGAATACGTTAAGGGGTTATTTACTAAAATACAAGTTTAGCTCATTTTCCCAATAAAAAAACGCTTGACCAAACTCCCAAGCCTAAATTTGGCTTATTTATTAATAAATTAACTCAACTTAATCAGATAGGTAAAACGCTCAAAAAATAGTTTTTTTCCTAAAAACCCCCGAAAAAGGATTTTCGGGCTAAACTCACTGAAGACCGTGATAACTTTGATTTGGGATAGGTGCCTCTCCCATTGACTTATACAGGACCTCAACAGTAGGGATGTAGCGAACGTCGGAAAAAAAGTTCGCGAACATATTCGCGAACTTGCGCAAAAATGCGAGCGGTTCGCGAACGGTTCGCGAACCCCATAGACTTCAATGGGAAGGCGAACTTTAACATCTAGAAAAGACATTTCTGGCCAGAAAAATGATTTTAAAGTTGTTTAAAGGGTGCAACGACCTGGACAGTGGCATGCCAGAGGGGGATCAAGGGCAAAAATGTATCTGAAAAATCTGCCTGTGTGTGCTTGGAAGAGATAGTGTAGGGGGAGAGCTGTTAGTGATTTCAGGGACACCAGTCCCACTCCCCAACACTGCTAGACTAATAGCACTGGGCTCTTATAGTAGTAGTAGTAGTAGTAGTAGTAGTAGTAGTAGTAGTAGTAAAACAACAAAAAAATAAATAAAAGCAGTCCTTACAAGGACTACTGTTATTGCAGCAGTCAGCAGATGAGATCTGAAGCAGGACAGCTGCCCACTGCAGCTACATACAGAGCACTGCAGTAGAAGGTAGATTACTAGCCAGCAAAGCTACCTAAGCTTAAATGTCCCTCAAACCCCTGCAGACTTCTGTCCCTCCAATAACAGAGCAGTATCAAAACGATTACTAGCCAGCAAACTTTCAACTGTCCCTGAAATCACTAACAGGCAGCAGCTCTCTCCCTACACTATCTCTTCAGCACACACAGGCAGAGTGAAAAAACGCTGCAGGGCTTCGGTTTTTATAGGGAAGGGGAGTGGTCCAGGGGAGAGCTTCCTGATTGGCTGCCATGTACCTGCTGGTCTGGGGTGAGAGGGCAAAAAAAAGCGCCAACAATGGCGAACCCAAAATGGCGAACGTCGCGCGACGTTCGCGAACTTCCGGCGAGCGCGAACACCCGATGTTCGCGCGAACAAGTTCGCCGGCGAACAGTTCGCGACATCTCTACTCAACAGGTCTGAGATGGCGGATTTTCAGATTCTGGATTTTTGCAGCATTGAGGTATAATAAATCTAAAAAAGAGATAGAAAACACTAGAGAACTCAAGCGGGATGTATCCTGTGTTGTTAAATAGTGGCCTATATCAAAATGGAGTGTCCACAAACCAATGGAATTATATATATATAAATATAAATATGCACAAAGGGACTTCATCTCCAGTTTGAATAGTCCACCGATGTTACTTTACAAATTCCCGACTTAGATATTGTATACAAAATTGAAAGGCAATATTTATTTCTCACCATGCCATAGTATATTTAAAAACATTTTAAACCAGCAGCTGAATGTGAGATGAGGGATCCCTCTCCACTGGGTATTTGCTCACCAAGCGATTCAACCGAATTATGCTGATTCAAACAAAATTATGCTAAAACAAATATTGCAATAACTGTGTAGTGACCACTGTAGATGGCCTTAATTCCGTTGTGCTGTAAATCGGTGTGCATGTGGAGGATGTCAAATCCATACGTTGGTAAAGATGCTGTCCCGGATGGCACCAAATGAGAGAGTTTGTCAAGACAATAAAGCTCCCAGTTAAAGCTCCTGAATCCACAATATAATGGTAGTAGGTGCCGTGTTGATATAAGTTTATCAGCTCTAAATAGAGTAGCAAGGTCGGTAGGGGGCTTTTTGATAATTGTAAATGGCGTTGTAATCGATATTGTGCTGAATAGGCTCCTGGTCGGGTAAAATCCCCATATAGGAATTGCTGTGCCAAACGCCGTTTTAGCGACTTAGCAGTGACGTTGGTTCAACTTATGGGTGATATGATGTCCCGTGGGTGATCCCCAGCTCTGCCACAGCTAGCCCCAAACAAGATGGAAGTATAGTTACCCACCGTAGTACATTCTTATTCAACACGGGCGCTCCTTTATCCTACTCAGTAGGTCCCAGATATTTTGCCGGATCAGGATGCTTTTGTGTGCCGAATATCCGCAGCACTCCACACATACTCAGGGAGAGAGAAAACCCCAATGGCAACAGTCAGCGCTGTTTTCTCTCTCCCTGAGTACGTGCGGAGTGCTGCGGATATGCGGCATGCAAAAGTATCCCTCATTTCACATGCAGCGCTGCCAGTGTCGGACTGGCCCAGTGGGAAACCGGGAAAAAACCCGGTGGGCCCCGACTCTTAATGACCCCCCACCAGGCCAGATCCCTCTCCCAACCAGTTTGTTAAAAAAGATTTCTTTAGGCGCCGCGCTGTGCCATCTGCGCAGCAACATTCATACAGAGCCCTGAGCGGCGCCTTTCAAGAAGGAGCATCGAGCCGCGCATCATGGTAGGGGGTCGGGGGGGGCCCTGGACAGTAGTCCCGGTGGGCCCCAGGCCCCCCAGTCCGACACTGATCGCTGCTGGTTTTAAATGTTTTTAAATATACTTATGGGAGGGTGAGAAATAAATATTGCCTTTTAATATTGTATACAATATCTAAGTCGTGTAAAGTAACATCGTGGGCTATTCAAACTGGAAGAGAAGTCCGTTTGTGCATATTGATAAATCTAAAAAAACACCAAGTTTTTTTACCTCGAAAAATTTGTGTTTTGCCCCAAAAAGCCAGACTAGAAAAATTTGAGGTATAACCCGCAATATGTCATGTTTATTTAATAATTCAAAGTGTACTTGAAGCTTCTGGAAAAGCTCAACTAACAATTATTTTCTCATCTGAATACATGAACTATTTTGATCATTTGCTTTTTTTTTCGTTCCGTACTGTGGGTGATAATGATGAGAAAGACAAGACAGACTGTCAAAGCAATTTTAAATAATGGCTTGTGATTGGTATGAAATTACTTTACCCCACATGCTGTCTGCCCATTATGTGTGATTAATCAACAGCGTATGACTTCTAGAAGACATGCTTTTCCTGCCAAGATATTCCTTAATTTAGCTAAAAATCTAAACAAACACACGGCCCTCGGTGCATATTTGCATAATGAAGATCAATGTTTGTGCACATTTAAAAATGCACATATTTAAGAAAGAACCCCGTGCACCTTTCAGATCATCATAAAACCAGACTAATGGCAACTGACATTTATCAAGGCTCGCATTGAAAATTGGAAATTAGAATTTTCAAGTTTTTTATGGTCAAAACTGTCAAATTTGATTAGGGAGCTTTTTAAAAAATTTTAATTCCATTTTCGAGATTTATCATACATGGTCTTTTAAGAACTCAAATTTGACTATTTACCACCTAAAACCAGCCAAATTGCTATTTAAGTCAATGGGAGAGATCTAGGGATCAATTTTGAGTTGTTTGCAGCCTTACTGATGAAAAAACTCAAATCGAGTTTTTAAAATTCGAATCAAATTCAATTTGAGTTTTCGGGTCGATTTCATTCATCTAAATTAAAAACAATTTATTTATTTTTTAAATAAATTTCGATTAGTCGAATTTTGAATTTATGGGAGTTTAGGGGAGTTTTTTAAAAATTCACATGAATTCTAAATTTGACCTTTGATAAATGTGCCTCCCCGTGAGTCATTTAGAGTTTTGCACTCTCAGAAAAAAGTGTCCACTTAGCCAGCTTGGATGGACCATATGGCCATAGCAAGGAAGCAATTATATTAGTAGTACATTTATATCAGGCTATATCAGATTTTTAAGTGATTTTTTCAGAATTTGATATATATGTAACTGAATTCCATCAATAAGTAGGATTGACACTCTTATTTTTATGTAGAGGAAAATATATATATGAAGGCGTGACCATATTGTTTCAATGGCTTACAGTGGACAATTGATAAAAAGTATTTCAATAGCCAAATTAATATTTGTATAACGACTAACCGTCTTAGAGAATTCTGAATAATTCACAAAACATTTAGGACCATTTATCAATATTCACATTTTAGTGGTTTTAGAGGTTTATGAAACCATAATTAAACTCATTTTTTCTACAATGACAAATGACATAAAATTTAAAAGATCTGAATATAAAAGCATGAATGAAAAAAAATGTGAACAATGCTCTAAAAAAAATATGAAAGCTTTCAAAACCTCTAAAAATATGTTTTTTTGGACAGCTCCAATTGACTTACTTGGCAAAGTTTTGTTATAGAGTTTTTCGTGGTTTTTACAAGTAAATCCAAAATATTTCGAGAAATAAAAAACACACATTTCGAATTTTGAAATAATGGGAGTTTTTTTGAACTCCCATAACTTTGAAACTTGAAGTTTTTTTGAGGGAATAGGTCCGTTTTTGATCAAATTTGAATCGTACAAATTGAAGTAACAGCGCATTCAATCGAATTCGATTTGAAGTTTTTACAAAAAAACGTCACCAATTGACTCCAAATGGGTTCTAGGAGTTCCCCCATAGGCTAAAACAGCAATTCGGCAGGTTTTAGATGGCGAATGGTCAAGTTGAATTTTTAAAGAGACAGTACATGGTAAATTTGATATTGGAATTTGGACTATTCCCTAGTCGAAGTACACAAAAAATAGCTCAAATTCGAATTTTTTAAATTTGAATTTTCCCTTCGACCTTTGATAAATCTGCCCCTATTGTAAACAAGTCTTTCAGACTAAGGAGAATAGTAACCACGGTAGGTATTTTGAATCACCTGCTCTGAGTGTGCATCTAGAATTCTAGAAGATAAGAAAAGATATATAGGTATGGAACCCATTATCCCATTATCCAAAATGCTTGGAACCAGGGGTCTTTCTGTAATTTGGATCTTCATACATTTGGAGGCCTATTTATCAATAGGTTAGAGGTTTCTGAAACCATGACTAAACTCACTTTCTCTAAAACCACAAATGTCATGACATTTATATAAAAATCTGAACTGAAAAAGCATGAATGGGAAAAGTTGCAGAATGGTTGTAAAAACTGCAACTTTTTTGAGTTGTCACACATTAACGAAGACTTTTTCATATTGTTGCACAAAAATCAGCCTCAAAAACACCCGAACATTTCTAAATCCACAAATCAAAGTTGTAACAAGGACATCTGCCATTGACTTCCACATGATTTGGACAGGTTTTAGCTGGAGTATTTTCGTATTTGGAATTGTGGCCATTTGGTCACAGAATAAATCCTGAAATACTTTTGTTCCCTGTGATATATGCAGATTTTTGGTGTCAAAAAGTCTGATCTGAAAAAGTCCCAACTTAATAAATCAGCCCTCAAGTCTGCTTAAAATTAATTTAAACATTACATAAACCCAATAGGGTTATTTTGCCTCTAATAAGGATTCATTATACTTAGTTTCAATCAAGTACAAGCTACTGTTTGATTACAGAAAAAAAGAAAATAGGTTTTAAAAATTTGAATTATTTGAGTAAAATGGAGTCTATGGGCTCGGAACTTTCTGGATAATGGGCTTCCAGATAATGCATCCCATACCTGTATATGCATTTGCCATGCAAGGAAATCGAATGGCTATAACTTTATTTTTCATCAATGAATAATTGCTTTAAAAAAATTCAAACATTATTCCATATTGATTTTAGGTATAAACATTAATTATTATGATGACAACATGCTGTTAAGTCCTTTCTTACCTAAAAGTAGAATGTTTAATTATTGATCTGATACACCCCAGTCACAGGATAAAGGTAACCAGAAACCGGCACATTATTTTATAGAATAGACCAAGGGGCAGATTTACTAAGCTCGAGAATAATTTGAATAAAAAAATATTCGAATTTCGAATTTTTGGGTACTTCGACCATCAAATTGGTCAAATTTGATCGAATTCGATCGAATCGAATGATTCAAAGTAAAAATCGTTCGACTATTCTACCATTCGATAATCAAAGTACTGTCTCTTTAAAAAAAACTTCTACTTCATACTTCGCCACTTTAAACCTACCGAAGTCCAATGTTAGCCTATGGGGACCTTCCCCAGCACTTTTCTAAGCTTTTTTTGGTCGAATAAAAATCCTTCGTATCGATCGCTTAAAATAGTTTGGATTTTATTCGATCATTTGCTTGAAGCTTTTGTGCTAAAATCCTTCGAATTCAATATTTGAATTTGAAGGATTTTACTTTGAGGGTTCGATCAAGCTTTTGCACTAAAATCATTCGAATTCGAAGGATTTTACTTCGAGGGTCGAATTCGAGGATTTATTAAACCGCGAAATTCAACCTTTGATAAATCTGCCCCCTAGAGTCCATAAAATATTAAGTTAGTTTTCAGTTACTCAGCTCATGGGAATAAATAACTTCAGCCAAACTTTTCCCATGCTAAAGAGCACTTTTGAGCTGACCAAATAACTAGGAAACCTAACAAAAGGGCACTAGAAATGTCTTGTTCTAATTTTAAAACATTTGCTTTTTTAGTTAGAAGGAAAAATATTTTGAAAAGTTATTTCTTTAATCTTGAAACTTTAATAAGTTTGCCTTTTACACTGTTTGTTTCCGATGTCATATTATGAAAAAGTCTTCCAGCAACAACGTTAACTATAGAACATTGCCTGTTATTTCAGATTTCAGCTTATTAAAAAAAAATCTGGTCAACATTTGGATAGCTGGCAGATTTCTCACAGCTGCAATAAGAAAGCAAAATATGCATTTAACATTGCAGAATCAAATTTTAATGAAATGTAATTGCTAATATATTTATATATTTTGGACAAGTGGAATTGGACATCATGACTACGCCTGAGGTGAGGTTAGAGAAATGAAGATTTATTTTTCTTTTTTCCTTGCCTTCTGACATGAATATTAATTTGTATAGTAATCTAAAATGTAATTCCCTTTTTTTTTTCCAGGGCTCAGAAGCAGCTCAGAAACATACATATAAAAAAAAAATACACTGAGAATGAGGTTTATTTCAAATACAAAATGTGACAGTGTGGAATGAAATGCAATGCTTTCCACAACTTCAAAAGAAATTCAATTTTCTAGACGAAGACTTCACTATAAGTATTTCAGCTATCTGGAGAATTCTTCTAAGGACACATCTTTTGGCATCAAGGGTTTAACCCATTGTAAGACCTTTCGACACAGATTTCAAAAATGACCAGTAAGTCTTTTTCTTTTTGGAGGAGGTGTGGTTTGGACTGTTGTCCAATTTTTAATGGTTATTTAAGACACTTTTAATTTAATGCCGAAGTGTAGTGATAAGCAAAACCACAAAAAATTCGCAAAAATGCATTCAACACAATGGATAGGCAAAATTACATAATTTTTACGGTATTGTATTTTTATATCAATGATGTCAATTCTGATGCAGGTACATGACAGGCTGTGTTTTTGTTATGTGGTGAAACAGATAACAAAAACAGAACTGATTAAATTGCAAATTTTGTTGCAAACTGTACAGGGTAAAAACGTTTCCCTATAATAGTGCTCCTTTACAACCTGTAACTTTCTAACCCAACAAATACAGACATGCTCCAAAACAAAATTCTATTAAATAAGATTTAGAAAAAAAATCTTCCAGCATCTTGTTGCTGTAGAGACTTCTACAACCAGTACCTTTTAAACCAAACCATTTTTTAGTAAATCCTACCTCTAGATGAGCGCCATTTTTTTAAGCACATTGCTTCTAATGGAGAAAGGCCTTTGCACTCAAGCACCATCTCGAGGCGGGGAGGCAGGATTTAGCACAAAATAAATGACGCATTCTAGTGATGAAAGAATTTCTTTACTATACATAGATTTGCGGAGTAAATTCCACATTTCTCCATTGGCGGATTTTTTACACATAACTGCGAAAAAAAACATAATATCCTGTGTGCCGAAAATGCATTAATGTTCCAAAAATGCTGGCGACTTTTCCTTTTTTAAAGCGGAATTGCCTGCAAAAGTCCTGACAACGTTTTTTTGGGTAACTGAACGGTCTTCTCCAGACATTTTATAACATATGGAACATTAATTTTACAGTGGGCTTACTGTATGTGTAGGACATTATATTAACTTTCTTGTCTTTATTAAGGTTCCCTGGATTAAGGTCCTTGCAGTGATAACTTCAAGCATGTGCACCAACATTTCAAATAAAGACGTCCATACAACTTTAAATTACCCGCTGTATGCAAATTGACCTAAGCGCAAGATCACTAGAGAATTTTCGCTAAGCACAAATGAACGCCAGCGCATCTTTGCTATGAAATGCTCGCACTACCGAAGTAACACTAGCGTCCAGGGCAAACTTCACATATCAGTGATATTGGGGTAATAGTAGTAGCACATTTGTGCCTAGTGAAGTGGTGCAATGTGTGTGAAGTGGTTGCTGGCAACAATTTCGCCCTTTAGTGAATCTGCCCCTATATGACCAGACAGCTAGGTTCCAGGTATCCTTGTATTCCTTGGTAGGCATAGTCAGCTCATCTGTTTCTAATACTGTAGGTGCTCAGTATTAACCATTAGTCTGCCTAAATAACCCCCTGCTCTGCATTAATTTACTGCCTGTTATAGGTCAGTTGTGCTTGGTCCTAGGTGCTCTGTTCCCTTAAACTGTTGTTCCTTTGACTCCTGTTCCTGTCCCCTGTGTGACTTCCTAGTTCTGACCCTGGCTTTTTCCTGACCTTGAGTTTGCCTCACGATTCTGCTCTAGTAATCTGGCCTGGCTGACTCATTTCTAACCAGCTTCTTCCTTAATTATATGTTTGGTGCTCTTGCCTGCAACTGTGGGAGTTTCCAGATTCTCACGCAGTAAGTCCTGGTGGTACCTGAGTAGCTGAGGGCCAGTCCCAAAGCAAAAGGTGATTGTTATAGGCGAAGAGCATGCCTAGACAGGAATCCAGTCACTCCCCTGGGGTTTGGGTTTGCAATATGTGACAGTATAACGGGCCCATGGATGCCGAAGGAGCCACACCACCTCCTGTTCCAGTTGAGCAATTGTTTTCTGATCTCCTGCAACGTTTCAATGTGCAAGAGGGCATGCAATACCAGATCATACAGTTCATTCAACTCTAAACTGCCCATCTGGATGTCTTGCAACAAGTTCCTGCAGTGCCTTTTATTCAAGAGGCAGAACCTAATAGATTTTCTGGGGATTGTAAACAATTTTTTGCATTCCAAGAAACCTGTAAGCTTTATTTTACTTTGTTGTCACACTCTTTTCCTTAAGAGGAGACCTGAGGGACCCCACTAAGAACCTTACTCCAAGTAGAGAATGTCTCATTAACAACCACCCTCTCTACCCAATCCTGTAGCCAGTTTCCTATCCATGTGCAAACGACTTCATTAAGCCCAACAGACCTTAGTTTAGAAAGCAGTCGTTTGTGGGGCACAGTATCAAACACATTGGCAAAATCCAAAAAGATCACATCTACTGCCCCCCCACTGTCCAGCATCTTACTTACCTCATCATAAAAAGCAATCAAATTAGTCTGACATGACCTATCCTTCATAAAGCCATGCTGCTGCTCATAATGCCATTCACTAGGACAACATTTTGAATGTGTTCCCTTAACAAGCCTTCAAATAATTTTCTCACCACATATGTCAAACTTACTGGCCTATAATTGCTAGGCTGAGATCATAATATCTTTTTATATATTTGATGATATCATCTTTCCCCCAATCCATAGGTACCATGCCAGATGAAAGCAAATCTGAGAAGATCTGAATAGAGGCTGGTCTAAAACTGAACTAAGCTCTCTTAGTACTGGGAGTTTTTGCCATATGGCCCTGGCGACTTGTTCACATTAATTTTTATTAAAGCTTTATGAACCATATCCTGAGTCAGCCACTGACTAGATTAAGCTGAGCCAACAGCGTAGCAATGAGGTGGGTCTGGGAACTCTGATTCCTCTATTGCAGGGGTCCCCAACCTTTTTTACTCGTGAGCCACATTTAAATGTAAAAAGAGTTGGAGAGCAACACAAGCATGAGAAAGTCCATGGGGATGTCAAATAAGGCCTTTAACTCAGGTTAGGAGTCTGTTTGGCAGTACACCTGGTTTTTATACAACCAAAACTTGCCTCCAAGCCTGGAATTCAAAAATAAGCTCCTGCTTTGAGGCCACTGGGAGCAACATCCAAGGGGTTGGAGAGCAACATGTTGCTCGCGAGCTACTGGTTGGGGACCACTGCTCTATTGTATGCATTGAAGAAAATAACTGAATTAGCACATTTGCCTTTTCTGTATCTGTTACAACCATACTGATGCCATTATTTAAAGGAGTCACACTCTCAACCCGCATCTTCTTACTAATAATATACTTAGAAAACGTTTTGGGGTTAGTCTTAGCCTCAGCTGCAATGTGCTCCTTCCTCATTTTCTATCTTTGCCTTCCGGATTGCTGTTTTACACCATTTATTATAGTGTTTAAATTCATTAAATTCAGCTTCTGTCTCAACAGACTTGTAGTTGTTAAATGCCTTTCTCTTCTTTCCTATTAACTTTTTTACTTCCACATTAAGCCACTTAAGGTGATTCTTGATTTACTCCTTAAGGGTATAAATTGGAATGAGAAAAACGCCCATTGACTTTAATGCAATCGCAGCAACAAAAGTTGCTCATATACTCGGTGCAAAAAAAAAAGGTCATCCATAGACTTTCATGCTTTTTGTGAATTTTTTAGTGAAGTGATACAGGGCAAATGTGCACTCTACACAGTGCAACAAAATGTGAAATGCCAATGGCTTTATCATATAATTTATATATATATATATATATATATATATATATATATATTGAGTATCACTAACAGAAGAGGAAACTTTAAGAAACAAACAGTAAAACAGTACTTTTCATACAATAACCAAATATTCATGAAACCAAAAGTGTGATTTACATGAAAATTGTATTTTTTTGTGCAGAAACATAAAAATTCTGATTTGCCCTTTAGATTTTTTTTAATTGTATTACATGGATATTATTATAAAGAAAGCATAAAAGAGATCAGTTTCCTGAAGCCTAGAAAAGGTTATTGCAATTTAAAGTGTAAAATCAATGCTAAATGTCAGAAATGTTTTTTCTTCTATCTTTTGGCAGATATGTAAAAACATTTTAGATCTGAGATGTTTGAGAGCTTTATGGATAAGGATCAGTGATTTCATTCAAATGTTTACAGAAGTTTATAAATATCCTACAAAATGCAAGCCTTTACTTTGAGGTTTTTTTTTAAACATTTTTTAACTGTAGGAAAATTGAAAAGGTTATAACTATGGACAAAAGCTTACTTTGATACCTATCATTATGTTTCTACATTTATGTTAGACACATAGGGTTATTTATTAAACCTAGATTTTTAAAACCTCAAATTTAGATATTTATTTAGCTATTTATACTGCAACGCTGCAAAAAACCAAATCCAAAAAAACTGTCACGGTCATATAGAAGTCAATGGCAGATGTCCCTGAATATGTTTCTAGATACCATGATCTGCACTTGCTTTTGTGTGATAATCCAATAAATTTGAGTTGTTGTAGTGACATATCGATCAGGACAAGTTTTCAGAGGGTCAATTCTAAAAAGTAGCGCAATTCAAATTGAATCACGATTTTCACACAGACTTTTTCAAGAACAATTATTGGTAGATTTTTAGAAAATACCCTTCATAATTTTGAGAAAACCCACAAAAATACATACATGTAATTATAAATGTTTTTCTTTAACTGTTATTCTGAGATTAAATGACATAAGACAAAGAACAAAACCTACAAAGCAAGTGATGATTACAGTTTTCCAGATATGATGCATGTTTGTTTCCTTTTTTATGTTTTTTATGTAAATGTTTATGGGGTTTTTTTGTTTGTTTTTTAATGTCAAAATGTCTCAATCTTTAAACTCAACATACTGAATTTCCCATTAAACTCAACAAATTGTAAGGGAGCATCAACACAAATGCTGGGATCTCAATAAAACTCTATACATTTGCTCAATGAAAAGCATTGAGAGTGTCTTATATTGGCACATTGATCAGAAGAAATAGCAATTCAGTAAAATCTACCTGCTATTGAGGTTTGTTAAGTGCCCTACTTGATTGTTTGGGGAATATAATAAAAGTCATTAATGGCAAAAATATTCACAATGTGAAAATGTATGACTTTGCACAAACATATTTTCCTTTGTGTAAGTTAAATAAATGTTTTTGTGAAACCATAAACGATTTAGAGAATTTTATAATTTGACTCCACGAGCAGCATATGTAATAAAACAAAATAAAGTTATTGTGTTTGCTTCAATAGATTGCTCCATCTTCAAGCAGTGTGCTATGCGCAATCACAGTCTAACAAAGAATATTACATTGTAAAATGCGAAATTGTTTTCCAAATTTTTCCATTTGTGAATCTTATTACATTGACCCATTATTCTTTATATATGTAGGGACCCATAGGGTTCATAGGCCCTATGGTTTCCCCTACTAGTTAATTTCCTTAGTTATTAGGCAGAAGCCTATGTATCATATCTTTCTAATCAATCACGAAGGCACATTTATCAAAATGCATATGTGTGTGGTTTTAGTGGCTCTTTAAACAATGAAAACTCACTTTTTATTAATAGATCCTAAAATAAAAAGCGCAAATGAATAAAATCTGGATAATAATATGAAAACTTTGAAATCTGAATTTTTGTAAGATTTTTCAAGTGTTAACAAATGAAACAAAAACCTGAAAACCTCTAAAAGAAATAAACTGAAAGATTTTACAGTTGATAAAGGACAGCCCCCATTAACCATTACATGATCTTGCTTATTTTTAGATGACAAAGTTTTGTATTAGTGTTTTTTGTGGTTTTTATTCTTAGGGGCATATTTATCAAGGGTCGAATTTCGAATTGAAAAAAAATAGGGACTCTGCGTGCAAGGTTTAGACAGTTACAGAACTAGATCCACACTCTGGGAACAGTGATGGGTGCATTTGGGGCGTTTCCCGGGAAACCAGGAAAAAATTTGCGAAACGGCGCCAACGTCTCGTTTTTGGCGCCGGCGTCCGTATTTTTGGACTTTTTGCGGCGGTTTTGCAAAGTTATTTGCCGGTGGGGAATTGAGGGAATTCACCCGAATTCACGCCTAGGAACATGAGATAGCCAGGAGGCTGCACTCCAACAAGTATTCATAGCTGGAGGGTGATCTCCCCTGGGCTCTGCTAGCCTAAGTGAAGGGACTGCAGAACTGAAGAGGGATTCTGGCTATATTTACTCAACAATCTATTTTTGCTGAGGGGATCCAGGCCACATTGGCTAGAAACCCTAAAGGTGAACCTTTAACTTACCAGTCCGTTTCCACAGGATGTCACATTGCTGTCTATAACTGATCACTCATCTAAATACTACCTCGTATGGATCTATGAGTATAACCCTATGGCACTTTGATAATAAAGCATTTATTCAATTTTTGTTAAACAACCTCTGGTTGTAGTTCGTACAAAACTAGTGATGGGCAAATTTGTCCCATGTCGCCATGAATTCTGCGAATTTCCAGTGAAATTCGGGAAGCTGGCCAAAAATTTGCGAAATGGAGATTTTAACAATGGGTGTCCGTTTATCATTGTTGTTGTCTAAATTGGCGCCGGCGCCAAAACTGTCGCCAGTGAATTTTCGTGAATGTGCCGTAAATTCGCCCATCACTATACAACTACCTCATCTTCCAGTTAGTGAATGCCTATCCTGGATGAGAGTCCAATGTGACCTGTGTTCTGCTTTAGTCAATATAGAGTTACATATATTTAAATTGAATTTCCTTCTTCCGGCTGTGGGAGGTTTTCCTGTTTCCCAATGCATCACTATTAAGAGTGTAATAAAAGGATATTAATAAGTGACAAACTGCAGGGAGAAGGAGGTTCCACTTCATTTCAATTCCTCATCTGCTGATGCACTAGACATTGGCCATCATAGTGCACAGATGAACATTTCAACCCCCCTATGGAGGTTTTAGTAGTTATAGAATATGAATACCAGTAAGGGTCATGAGGTAACTATAAAAAAGATGAGCTAAAGGAGAGTTACCAGCAATACATATTAGGGATGCACCGAATCCACTTTTTTGGATTCGGCCGAACCCCCGAATACCGGCCGAATACCGAACCGAATCCGAACCCTAATTTTCATATGCAAATTAGGGATGGGAAGGGGAAAACATTTTTTACTTCCTTGTTTTCTGAAAAAAAGTCACGCAATTTCCCTCCCTGCCCCTAATTTGCATATGCAAATTAGGATTCGGTTCGGCCGGGCAGAAGGATTCGGCAGAATCCGAATCCTGCTGAAAAAGGCCGAATCCTGGCCGAATCCCTAACCGAATCCTGGATTCGGTGCATCCCTAATACATATATCAAATTGTTAACGTATAGATAGTCAAGAAATAGGCTTACTGAGCTGCCAGAGGAAAGCATGGTGGAGAATGAAACATACAATTTTTTTTAAAAAACATATATTATTGGAAAACTTGAGCAAATTTTACTTCCAGGGTTCACTTTAACTGTTATCTCACTAAAACCTTTGAATTTGTATGCCAGTGGGTTTTGGAATCAAAATTAAACTGGAAAATTATGAATGAAACTTTAGCATGAATTATAACAATCAAGGGAAAGTTGTGCTCACCACTTATTTTAAAAAACATAAAAATTCACATAGACAAATACAAGAGGTCCTCTGCACTCAACCCATTATCAATATATTAAGTACATTTTGTGCCTTAAGCTACTAAAAATGCCTTACCCTTTAAAAAAAACAAGGATTGTTTGTCTATATATTGCAATATACTTAAGTTGGCCAACTAGGTCAGAGTCCTCCCCGGTGTGGCCAGTTCCTACACTCAACTTGCATCTGATTCATTAAGAATTCTATCGCTTCATTATACTTTTTTTTTTTAACCTTGAGCATGGTTCACCAATGGGGACACCATTATATTTTTGGAACTGTAATTCGCAGGTTGTATGTTGTGGGAAATCTGGTGAAAAAATGCATCATTGTAAGTAAATTTTTTTGCACATTGCTCATCAGCTCTTGATGACCACTGAGCTCTCAAGGAGAACTGAGGTAGATAAACTTCCTTCCCCAGGTCTATTAGGGTAAGTCCACACAGGGCGTTTTGGGGAGATTTGGTCGCCTGGTGACTAATCTCCTCGTTTTTATGGTGACCATACTCCCCAAATGCCTTCCCTGACTCTGTGCCGGCTAAAATGAAAAATCGCCGGCGCTAATCACACGCAGCGATTCGTTTTCCGAAGTTGCCCTGTGTGGCCTGACCCTTAAGGTTCGAATTGTAAATTCGAATTTGAATTTTCAGGTTGTAATTTTGGTCAAAACTCACAAATTCCAGTTGGGAATAACCCAAACTCGAATTCTAAATGTATCATACCATGACCCTGGGAACAACTCAAATTAGACTATTCGCCACCTAAAACCATGTGGACCAATGGCCCATTTGTAGATGTTAATAGCCTTCCAGACATTCCAGAGTTTTCGAGTCAGGAACATTCATTTGAGTTTTAAACGTTCAAGTGCTTGCTTAAATAACCTCCCATTTGAGTTGTGAGAATATTCGATTAGAGTAAAAAAAAAATCACATAAATTCAAAATTCAACCTTGGATAAATCTGCCCCTTACTGTTCAATGTTTGGCTTGGGCAGAAGATGCAAGGTCAGGCAGGAATTGTGTCTTCTATTAGCAGAAAAAGTTATGGTATAAAGTCTTTAAAGTGTCTTTAAAAATGAATTTAATACATTGTATTATGGTAGTGAAAGTACTCTACATAAAGGCTAAGCTCATTACTTTTACAGAGAGTTAATTGGTGCTTCACATGTACTTGACTATTACAATTTTACACTCATTTCAATGAGCTTTGGTTTCAGAATCAAGTACTGGATTAAAATGAATAATCTTTAAAAGATTCCTAATTCTATATAAATTTGTATAAGACCAACAAAAAAATATTAAAAAGACACCTATTTGGAAAGCAATTACTGTATTAAGAACACCTACAGTGCACATTATGTTCAGGAAATAAAAAGCATTTTTCAGAAACGTATAATTCAGGTTTTTAAGGTGATTCATATAGCAACACATACATTTTCTCACTCTACAGCGTCTGGCTTTTGAAATATGTCGCCCATTATAGCAACGGTAATGTTGGGAAAATTTCAAGCAGCAGTTCTGCTCTGCTGGGAAGCGTATTTACTCAATTAGCCGAGTGCACAAAGCATGCCGACTAAACAATGAAACGCACCGAAGTAGCTCAAGTGTTTCTGGATTTCTGAAACTATGTGATTTATATCCTCGCATTTGTCGTTTACTTTTCATTTCGGTGCCAGATACTTTCCAACAAGTTATCCGTCTTTTTTTAGTTAAAACCACTGTACACAGCCTCCGCTCAGTGTTTGTTAGTAAGGCTTTCCATAGGAATTCCTTCTAATAATTTCCAGGTTGTATACTACGATGGCCCCTGTGTCTATCTGTAACCCCATTCACTGCACATTTCCAGGTATTGGTTTTCAATTTTTAAAGGAGAATTGTAATGGGTTTTTGGGCTATTTTTTCCCAAAAAGGTTAATATCTAGCTATAGGAATAGAGCATGCGTTGCATTGGACTTAACACACCAGGCTGCACCTTCGCTTTGTGGAAGTAGTGAATTAAGGATATAATAAAACTCCCATATAATACTGTGCATGAAAAACAAAATATAAGGGTGCCAGGAGGTTCTAGCAACAACAATAGAGCAGTTTATTTATCCAAGACAAATTATCCACAGGTTTTGTACTTACAAGCCACAGAGGCCCCAGCAGATAATTACAACAGGACTACAACATGTCCCTCAGAGACAGCACAGTGGAACTCCCTGAGGTCAAAGCGAAACACCTGGATAGATACACCCTCGGGATCTTAGAACCATGACCTGGGTCCTCACACAGGGGATGAGGGAACTCACTAGCCCTAATTCTCTATTAGGCTGTGTCCCTTATACTACAGGCCAAACTTGCCTGAGAGGAGGGCTACATCCTTGCTATCCCTCCTAGTTGGAGCCAAGCTGCTCTTGCTATTTAGCCTACCTATCTTACTCTCCTACAAAGTACTATAAAAGGTAGTATCCTATCTCTACTGGTCTTATTTACTAGGTCCCTGCTCCCTGACTTCACTCTCTAGGGCACATGACTTTACTGGGCCTTGTTGTACCCAGGCTCCCTGGAACATCCAGCTGGGTCAGTAACCAGAAGCCAAAGAGGAAGATCCACCCCCTTCTCAAAGTGTGACAGGAAGTGGTCACAACACCTCTTGGCCAATACTACAACTATGCAAATTACAATTAGCTACATGGGCATCTGCCTAGCAACTAGGGAGATCAGGAAGTGTAGTGATTTAAAGCCATAGGGGTACATTAACCTTATGGGTCTTTACATTATGTAACCCTTTGAGTAACTGTGTCTTTCACTTTTCTGCTATTGGTTGGGGGCCCATTTACTGATAATTGAATTTTTTTTTCATGTATATCTAAAAATGAAAGTGTGGTTTTCTCATTTTTTAAAAAGCTCAAAAAATGTGAGCTTTACTAAGAGCAAAAACCACAAAAACCTTTAATACAAAACTTTGCCAGGTAAAAGTAGTTGAGGTCCAATAGAAGTCAATGGGAGCTGTGCCGATCCTTTTGGACCACTTTAAATCAATTCTGACCTTTAGAGGTTTTTGAGGTAGTCATATTTTTTAGTGCATTATTTTCCGTTTGTACTTTTTCAGGATTTTTTAATATTTCATGACTTTTTCTTTATGAGTTTGTGAGTATAATTGTAGATTTAAAAACCTCAAAAACCACTAAATTCTGACTTTTGATAAGGGTTTTTTTTATTAAAGGACAAGTTTTTTGAGGTTAGTTCTACTAAAAAACTAAAAAATTTTGGTGGAAAAAAACCCAAATTTTTGGATATTTATTATGCCCCTAAACTGCTAAAAGTCCATATCTGAACAATACTAAAATCTTTTGAATTCATGTAAAAGTCAATGCCAGAGGTCCCTTTAACCATTTGAAGATTTTTTTTGCCTTTATGATTTTTAGGTGCTTACTCTGGTTTTCGTTCGACAACCCGATAATTTTGAGGTATTCTAGGCTTTGTAGCCTATAAAATCAATAAATTTGAGGTATTAAAGTTTTTCCAGATTGCATTTAATTTTTGCCCAAAAAGTCAGAAATGGTTGGATTTTTCTTTTTGGAATCCCAGCGCAGACCACCGAAACGTCAAAATAGGATAGGGACCTCTGCCATTGACTTATACACAACCTCGGCAGGTCTGAGATGGCGGGTTTTTGGATTTGGGATTTTCGCTTCATCGGGCTTTAATTAATCTTAAGAAAATCAAGTTTTAAAAAAAAAATTGAGTTTTGCCCCAAAAAGCCCTACTAGAGATTACTAAATAGCCCCCTTAGTTTTGAAGTGCAGGTAGTGGGTGATTCTTTTACCCAGTATGCTACTCCTATTGATGTAACCCATTGTAGGAACCTTGAACTACCTGCAAAATTCAGAGTGGCAGTAGTTCCAGGGATCCACATTGTCAGTGCACACAATGTCTATACACACATAACTGAGCAAGAGAGGTATCACGGATGTAATGGTCTTTGTCATAGCAATAGGGAAGTTCAAATACATTTAGGGGGTTATTTAAAGGAGAAGGAAAGGCTAAAATTAAGTAAGCTTTATTAGAAAGGTCTATATAAATACACCAGTAAACCCTCAGAGTAATGCTGCTCTAAGTCCTCTGTCAAAAGAAACACCACATTTTTTTCCTTCTATCGAGTACTCATGGGCTTCTGTATCAGACTTCCTGTTTTCAGCTTAAACCTCCAGGGCTAGGGCTTGAGCATGCTCAGTTTGCTCCGCTCTCCCTCCCTCCTCCCCACCCAGCTGTAATCTGAGCCCAGAGCTATGAGCGAGCAGGGAGAGACTCATAGGCAGAGGCAGGAATTGTTGTCACACCAAGCCAATATGGCAGTTGCTATCCTAAACAAACAGACAATACTTCAAGAGCTGTTTACTCAAGTATGGTAAAGCATTCTGCAGAATAAATATCGTTTTATAGCTTGTACTATTGTGGCTAATCTATTGACATAAACTGCTTCTGTAGCTTTCCTTCTCCTTTAATAAGATCCGAATTTATCTCAGTATTTCTAAGTTAGAAATCCGAGCAACTCTGATTACACAAATGGACCTTATTTATCATTATAAAAAGTTCTAAAAAATAGTTTAGGGCAAAAATCCAATAATATCGGACCTTGTTCGAAAAGTACAATTTTTTTCTGAGTTTTCCTGCAAATACTAACATTTTTCAGACTCTGTGGACCCGAAATCATTGGATATCGGTACGGACAGCAGCACAGACACTGTGGGACCTTGAGAGCTTTGAGATGCTGGATTTTGAGATTTGGACTTTTCAATCTATTAGACTTTAATAAATTCCAAAAGTTTTTTTAGTCGAAAAGGAGGCAAAGTTGAAGTACTGAAGCCATGAGTTCAATTCTACTGAACACCAGTTTGTGTGTTTTTTTTTTTTTAATCCCCTGGCCACCAATGTATTATTTTAATATTATAGTGGCCCCTGCCACCAATCTTTTTTTAAAAAAAAAAATTTTGGGGCCACAATTTTTTGTTAACTTGTAAGGGGCCCCTTGCCACCAATGGGTTTTTTTTTTTGTTTTTTTGTTAATTTTTTTAAAAAAATTTTTGGGGCCTCTATTTTTTTTAACTTGTAAGGGGGCTCCTGCCACCAAAGTTTTTTTTTTTTTTTAGTTTTTTTTTAAAATTTTTTTTGTTGGGGCCACAAGTTATATTTTAACTTATAAGGGGGCCCCTGCCACCAATGTTTTTTTAAAAAAAACATTTTCTTTTAATTTTTCTTTGGGAGCCCCAATTTTTTATAAGGGGGCCCTGACCATCAATAGCTTTTTATAACTTGTGTGGGGGTTACTTTTTTAGCGCTGATGTCTGTGTGGTCTTTTAACTGCGATGTGGAGTGGGCGGGATATGGGGTGGAGCTTGGTCGTTAGTGTGGGCAGGGCCCAGGGGGCCCCAAAAATTTTGTTGTACGGGGCCCCGTGATTTCTAATGGCGGCCCTGGATACATATATATAACATGTCAATACATCTTGCTTTTAGACACTTAATTAAAAAGTGATAACTACAGGAAAAAACATTTGGGGTAGTTTCACCTCCCTATAACATTGCAGATTCCTGTGTCAAGTTCCCTGACTTGCAGTTTCTGTACCTTCAGCCCAGTAAAAATGAATAACATTGAAGACATTGCTTTTAGAGCCTAGAAACCTGGAAAATATAAGCTGCAAAAGAAAGAAAAACAATATTGCACAGCCTGCCCGATGGACATTAGTGATTTAACAACACAAAGTCAAGTGTAAAAAGCTTTTAACAAACTGGAAAACTTAATAGTACATGTTCTTCTAAAAACCCTGACCTATATTTATAAGAGAGAAACACTTGTCTGAACAAGAACTCAGATGACTGGATTTTAATTTCGCAAACAGAAGAAGAAAAAAAGGGAAGAAAAAGGACGCCATCTGCTCCGTTACCTGTGTACTTGGCAGACATGTACCTAATGGATTTTGAGCAGATTTCTTTGCTTGCCATTTTTATGGACCCCTTGAGAATATTCCAAAGTACCTCTTTGTCTTTGAAAGGGAAATAGATTCTTATTTTCAAAGTGATATTGACACAATCAGGGAAATGCCCTCTATATATTCCTGTTTTAAAACTATTGACTATGTTTTTAGTTTTGCTGGAGAAACACTAGATAATAGCAACAAACTATAAGGACGTCCCTCTCCTCCGATGGGTGCTGCTGGGTGGTCATAACTAAACTTTTCTCCTGTTGTCTATAAACATTGAAGTCATGAATTTTACTTGGGGTGACTCTATACCAACATGACTTCTTGAGTCATATTGAAAACATGTCACCACTCCACCACACCATAGGCTTGTTCAAGTCAACCCTTTGTCCCATAGGCTTGTTCAGTTCAATTCCTTATCCCATAGGCTTGTTCAGTGCAACCCCTAATACCATAGGCTTGTTCAATTAACTCCTTATCCCATAGGCTTAATAATTCAACCCCTTTAGGTTTGTTCAGTTCAACCTCTTATCCCAAAGGCATGTTCAGTTTGACTCTTTATCCTATAGACTGGTTCAGTTCACCTCTTCTTCCCATAGGCTTGTTCAGTCCAACTCTTCTTCAAATAGGCTTGTTCAGTTCAACTCTTCTTCCCATAGGCTTGTTCAGTTCAACTCTTCTTCCCATAGGCTTGTTCAGTTCAACTCTTCTTCAAATAGGCTTGTTCAGTTCAACTCTTCTTCTCATAGGCTTGTTCAGTTCAACTCTTCTTCAAATAGGTTTGTTCAGTTCAGCTTCTCCTCACTTTGCTTGTTTAGTTTTCTTGGATGAATGGTTTTACAATATTATTCAATAAATCCAGTTGCTTTAGGTTTATCTTAACTAAATACTGTTCCACTTTTGTTTTCTGTCTCCCTTCTCCCTCCCTCAAACATGATAAGCAACTTCAGATGAGGACCTCACACGAGCTGTCACAAATCCTCACCACTTGAGTTTTTCTTTATATAAATTGTATTTATTGAGAACCTTTATTCCTCACTCTGTAAAGCACTGTGGAGTTATATAAATAAAAACAAACTTACAAAATCAGGTCAGAGTTAAACAAAACCTGAATTCCACATGTTCAATCTGAAAAAAACTGTATCACTGAAAACAATTGAATTGAATAGTTTATGAAAGTTTCTTTTTCCAACAGGTTTTTTTCTTTCGTACGTAATAAAATGTCTCTTATTACACAGTTGGAAAACATTTTCTGAGGTATGAATAGTGTAAAACAATTAGCAGCTTGAAAACACTTAAACATTGACTTTTTATCAGCAGTATTTGGGTGTTTGCTTTTTATTTTACCTTTTTCCTTTATCTCTGTATATGTGTCTAAAGCTCCTGAGTCTATTATGCTTCTTTTTTATTATTACTTTGAGGGTGTTCTTTTTTGTTTAAAAGCATATAATTACATATCTTTCAGCTTCTTTTGTACTCCATTACTGTTTGAAGTCAGCTTTTACATTCATTTAACAAATAATTGGCAATTTGTAACATTTCCTCTTCCAGATTTTTTTTTATCCCAGACGCAGAAGAACTGTGAAGACATTCAGATATCTAAAAGGTGAAAGGAAGCAGCTTCCTGTTTTATTAGAACTACAAAATAAGTAACGCCGCCATTGGAGACATTTATAGAACAGAAAATAATAACATTTAAATATTAAATCCATTTTGAGGTTTTTTATTTTTTTTTACAAATTCAATTATGAAAAATTTTCTATAAAAACATGTTTTTTTTCATGATCTCTTTTTTTTCCTGTTATCAGTTTTTTTGCAAAAAAAAATTGGTTTGAAGCTTTGAGCTTGTAGTCTGTTCTTACTCATTACTATACCCCTATACAGATATGAGACCTGTTATGCAGAATGCTTGGGACCTGGGGTTTTCAGGATAATGTATCTTTCTGTAATGTGGATCTTCATACCTTAAGTCTACTAGAAAATCATGTAAACATGAAATAAACCCAATAGGCTGGTTTTGCTTCCAATAAGGATTAATTATATCTGAGTTAGGATCAAGTACAATGTATTGTTTTATTATTACAGAGAAAAAGAAAATACTTTTTAAAAATGTGGATTATTTTGAGAAAATTAAGTCTATGACAGGTGGTCTTCCTGTAATTCAAAGCGTTGTGGATTATGGGTTTCTAGATAATGGATCCTGTATTTAGGTTTTTGAATAAAACATTCAGGGGCCTATTTATATATATTTATATTAAGCCTCAATTTTTTCTAGTCCAGTTTTTAAAGGGAAAAACTAAAATTATAAGCGGAAAAAAGAGATTTATTATTCCCCAAGCAGCGCCGATTCTAATGAAGACGCCGCCTGAGGCCCCTCCCCTCGCAGAAACACTAGTGCGGAGAGCGCAACTGCGCTCTCTCGCACTAGTAAAGCCGAATTTCCGGTTTCAAAACCGTAAATTCGGCTCTTTAAAGTGACAGGAGCGGCTTTTTGCCGCCCCTGGAAACTTATCTGGCGCTGCCGCCTGAGGCGCGCGCCTCAGCTCGCCTCATTGGCGGAGCGCACCTGTCCCCAAGGTTCCTAAAAATCCAAATCCCAAAATTCTCCAGAATTTAAGTCATGTAGAAGTCAATGGCAGATGTCCCTTTTACAATTTGACGCAATCTGCACTGGTTTTCATATGTTAATCCTAAAAAGTTGGGGATTTGCGAAAACTCTAAAAAAAAAAATCACACGATTCAGGCGTCAAGCACAAAAAAATTGGATGGTTCTAATTGTCGCACGATTTTGACAAGACTTTTCCTGCACCAACTTTTTCAAGCTATTTATTTTAAAAGTTAGTTATATTCGCGATGGGGGTTAGGTCAACTTTCTTTTAATTAAAAAAATGAGATGAAGTCAAGTTTTAGCAAGATACAACAATGGTGCATCACTAAAGGTGGTCATACACAGAGAGATCCACTCATTTGGCGGATCTCTCTCTGATATGCCCACCTTGAGGTGGGCAATAACGGCTGATCCGATCGTGGGCCCTAGGGCCCAACGATCGGATCCTAACGAATGGGAGCGGGCGGTCCGATTGCGAGACCGCATCATCGAACAGATGCGGCCGCGATCCAATGGGATTTTTAGTCCCATCCGATCTTTCGGTCAGATCTCGATCGGGGAAGCCCATCGGGGAGCCCCATACACGGGCTAATAAGCTGCCGACTCGGTCTGTCGGCAGCTTTTATCGGCCTGTGTATGGCCACCTTAACTCACAGTGGTTTCTTGTTGTAAGGCCCAAAGGCTTCAGGAGTAGTGAGGACCAGAGGAGGAGGTAGCAATGTCCAAGTTCGCAGTACAGATTAGGATGAGACGAGAGAATGGTCAAACAGGCAACAAGATCAGTCCAGGCAGAAGAGGTTCAAGGTCGAGGAATTCAGGCAAAAGGTCGGTACACAATAGCAAAGTTTCACAAGATCACACCCAGGAGTAGCAAGCTAAAACCTATAATTGGGCACTGATGAATTTCCAGAGCTCCTTAATATAGGCCTAGATTTGGCGCCAATTTTGGACGCATCGGCGTCATGACGTGTGCGCGGATGCGCTGGCGTCAGCGACCGACGCGCTGGCGTCAGCGACCGACGCCGGCGCACATTATTGACGCCGACGTCCGTTCCGTCGCTGGCGACCAATCAGAGTGCGGGAAGAGGCAGGCATCATCCGGCTGCGTCCGTGAGGAACCAGGGAGCCACCATCTTGGACGCCATCTTGGCCACCATTTTGGGAACTGTTCTCTGATTCCATTACACTTGTACTCTATTGTATTTTCCCTTACCACAATTTCATCAAAATGTTGTCGAATGCATTGGAATGCAATTTTTTTTGCACCAAATGCATTGGAGTCAAAGGGCGTTTTTTCTTGTGCCAAATGCACAATTCAAAAACAATTTTTTCCATTTTTTTTGCTCCAAATGTATTGGGGTCAATAGCATTGTCTTGCCTTGTTTCTTGTACCAGATTTATTGAAGAGAATGGTGTTTTATCCTAGTGCCAAATGCGTGTTTCATACAGGGGCAGATTTATCAAGGCTCGAATTTCGTAGTGTAAAATACTTCGAAATTCCACCGTCGAATTAAAATACCTCTAATTCGAATATCGAAGTCGAAGTATTTCCACTGCACTTCGGCAGGTTTAATTAAAACTATTGAAGTCGAAATTTTTTAAAAGAGACAGTACTTCGATTATCAAATATTCAAACTATTTTACTTCAAATCGAAATTCAAAGTTAATTCGAAGTCGTAGTATCCTATTCGATGGTTGAAGTATCCAAAAAATTACTTTGAATTTCACATTTTTTTTTACTTCGAAAATTCTCTTGAATTCACTTAGACCCTTGATAAATCTGCCTCATATTGTTTCTTGTGGTGGAACAAAGCACACGCCAACATTTTTCCTTTTTTTTTCTTTGTTTATGCCAAATGCATTGGCGTCATTGGAGTTTTTTTCTCATTATAAATCATTCCCCTATTTAATTTATTATTTATTATTATTTATTTTATTTATTTTTAATACATAAAGACCGACCTGACTTCTAACTGAAACTTTTTTTCCCAAATGTAATGTCTAAAGCAAATAATTGAATCCGGTTCAATACCGCTTTCATGCACATTTCAGAACAGTCAGATGCTCTTTATCATTTCAGATATTTTCTCTATTAGAAAACAGCTTTTACCTTTCACCTACAGATAAATATCGTTCTACTCTTTGAACAAATCTACTTACATATACAGTGTATACTGTGTTTTTTTATATTTACTACAGAGGTAATCTCTTTGTGAGACAATCACACCGAGTAGATCAAAGAGGAAGTTCACATTTAATGACATTTTTATATGTTGTAGATGGGCCTAGTCTAAGCAATCTTCTAATTTGTCTTCTATTTTGATCATTGAACAATAAACTGTCCTATTTTTCATCTTTCTAATATGCAAGTAAAAATTCAGTGTGGTTGCTGGGGGTCGCTGACCCTGTAATATATCCTGCCTGACAAATCTAATTGCCTTTTGAGAGGTGCTGAGCAAAACCTAGACCTTTGGGCTGCAGTGGACCTGAGTAACTTCAATTTTACTAAAGCATTCCATACATAATACACAGAGGGTTACTGATTAAACGAAGGACTATTGGCCTTTAACATACTATTTGTACAACAGGGAAATCATCAAAAGATAGATTACACCATGTTTGATATGTTTATATATAGACCAGTATTGTTAGTGGAGCAATGTCCTTGTTCTTTTGCTTTTGAATTTGTTGAAAAATTGCTCATGGTTGATGCTAAAATTGTTCAAAATTCTAAGGGGGGTATTTACTAATTTACTATTTTTTTATTTATTAAACCCTGACTCCCATCCATAACTTTACCTAATTTATCAAAAGGTCACATAGAAAAAATTTGGTGCAGGAAAAGTCTCGACAAAATCGTGAGACAATAGTACAGCTTTTTTTCCATTTGGTACTCTAATTGTATGACTTTTTTGGATTATCGTACGAAAACCAGTCCAGATCATGATGTCAAGAAACATTTTCTGATTTTAAAAGGGAAATCTGCCATTGATTTCTATGTGAAATTTTGGATTTTTAGCAGCTTCTCTTGAGTTCCATGTACAATGCTCCCACTTTGCAATGTTGATACGTTCAAGCTTATGTACTTTGGTAGAAATAATTTTATTACTAGTAATACTTTAAATGGAAATGTGCTTGGGCCTCCTTAATAGTGATGGGCGCATTTGTGCCGTTTCGCTTCTCTGAAAAATTTGCAAATATCCTGCGAAATTCTCAAAATGGCGAAAAATTTGTGAAACAACGCTGGCGTCTCATTTTTGAAGCCAGTGTCTGTGTTTGACTCCGATGCCCTGAATCTTCACCGAGGGGTAAGTAAAGAGTTAGGGGCATTTACCAGGGGTAGCAGCTAGGCAGGGAGTGAGGTCTATGTAGGGCAGGGGGTAGGTTTTTTTTTATTAAGGGTTTAGTTCTCCTTTAAAGGGCTTCGTTGATCTTTACATTAATTTTTAGTATGACAAATACCTTGATAGTCTGAGACAATTTGCAATTGGTTTTAATTTTTTTTTATTTTTTTGTGTTTTTTCAGCTACATGTATAAGACTTATTTTCAAGAATGCTTGGTACCTGGAGTTTTCAATCAGTCTGCTACATATCATTTAAACAAACCCAATAGGATTGTTTTACCTCCAATAAGGATTAATTATTTCTTAGTTGGGACCATTTACAAGCTACTGTTTTATTATTAAAGAGGAAAGGGAAATCATGTTCAGAAATCTGAATAATTTCATTAAAATAGAGTCTATGGGAGACAGCTTTTCCATATTCACAGATATAGTTTAGATGGATTATGCAGAAAACATTGGATCAAAGACAAAGCTGAGACTTGTGACATCTTTGTGGAGACAGTTTAGTAGGCTTCAAGGTTTACCTTTAGGGTTTCTAGCAATAGTGGTCCCAACTCCCAATCCACTACAGCAGAAATGTTTCAGGGTATAGAATTTAGCCTGAATCCTTCTTCAGTACTGTGGTTCCTTCATTTTAGGCTAATAGTGCCTCAAGGAGAGCTACCTCCAGATATCAGTCCTTGTTGGACCACAAGCTACTCACTTTAGCTTGCCTTAGTATCTTCTATACCTCTGTATTAATACAAAAGCTAGTCCTGTAACTGACTTTCCCTCATCCGCAGGGCCCGTGTTCCCCGACTCTCACTAGAAGGATTTTCCCTTTAAGCCAGATTTTTTAACTGGGTCTTGTTGATTGCCCAGACACATTCACCCAGAGTCAGTTAAAGGGGTGGGTCATCTTTAAGTTAACTTTTAATATGTCATAGAATGGCAACTTTTCAATTGGTCTTTAATATTTATTTATTTTTTGTTTTTTTAAATATTTGCCTTTTTCTTTCCAGCTTTAAAATGGGGGTCACTAACCCCTTCTTAAAACAATTGCTCTGTAAGGCTACACATTTTTTTTTGTTGGTACTTTTTATTACTGATCTTTCTATTCAGGCCTCTCCTATTTATACTCCGGTCTCTTATTTGAATCAATGGGGCAAATTCACTAAGCGCCGAAGCGCCGAACGCTAGCGTTACTTCGCTAGCTTTTGGCATTTTCGTTACTGCGCAAATTCACTAACGAACGCTGGCGTAGATTCACTAGTGTTACTTCGCACCCTTACGCCTGACGAATTATCGCTATGGACGTAACTACGCAAATTCACTAACGCGCGCAGTGTACTGAACGCTACCTTTTACGCTAGACTTCCTTCGCCACCTCAGACCAGGCGAAACGCAATAGAGTAGATAGGGATTGTTTCAAAAAAAGTTGACATTTTTTCTAAGTCCCAAAAAACGCTGGCGTGTTTTCTACAATATGGGTGATAGGCTGAAAAAGATCGCAAATTTTTTTGGGGCTCCCCTCCTTCCCCCCTACATTTCCTGACTCATGGCAACTGACCTATACAGTGGGCACATGTGTAGGGCAAAATAAAATTTTTATTTGATGTTTTGAAGGTTTTCTAGGCATTTGTAGTGCTGATACGTATTCCTCCATTGAAATTTGAATTTGGCGCCGTATGCAAATTAACCATCGCTAGCGTAACTTCGCTTCGCTTAGCGAATCAACGCTAACTTTGCAACCTTACGCTACCCCTGAGCGCAACTTCGGATTTTAGTGAATTTGCGAAGCGCTGGCGAAACTACGCCTGGCGAAGTGTGGCGAAGTGCGGCGAAGTTACGCCTGGCGCAACTACGAATCTTAGTGAATTTGCCCCAATGCATGGTTGCTAGTAATTTGGACCCTAGCAACCAGTTTGCTGAAATATCTAAGAGATAAAGAACATCACTATGATTGTTAAAAATGAAGGGGTCCCTGTGGTTGATGAGCTCACGTGGCTGAAGCGTCAGTGCACAGTCCTTTCCCTGATAGGCCGTGTACTTGAAGATGATGTGTGGACGGGGGGGGAGCTGGAAAATTGAGGCCAAGCTCAGGGTGGTTAATATCATCCCCCAACATCTGCCTAACACTTTTTTTATAGGCAAAGAAAAGTGCATCTGTTTCTATGCTGCCCAGACCAAAAGATGCTTTAAATGTGGTTCACTTAATCACCTGGCCAGTTCCTGTGCTGTAGAGAAGTGTATCCTCTGTGGGAAAATTTACCATACAAGGAGGTTCTGTAAGGACATAAAGTGTAACCTGTGTGGTAATATGGGGCATCCTCCCCGCTTGTGCCCTATGGCCTCTTATAATAAAAGAATAAGAATAATCTGGTAGTGGAAAATCAGGTAGAACATGAAGAAGACCAACTGTTGATAGAGGCTGTTCATGAGATAGAAAACCAGCAGAGAGAGGAACAACACTAAAGGCACGAGGGCACAAAACCTAACCAACCCCAACAGAGAGAGAGGAGAGGATCTGAATGGTGTAGGAAGGAAGGTACAGAGAGGGCAGACTCATACTCACAGGGAGATATATGAGAGATCATTACCACAGCCATGCCCATCAAGTGCCACAAACAGCCTCTCACAAACTGTGATAGGCTCCATAATCTCCCCAGATCCCAACCCACAGACACATCCTCCAGGTACAGTAAATTCCAAACCTACCCAATGTATCAGTGAGACTCCAGTATCCATGTCAGAGAAATCCCCCTACAAAAAGAAGAAAAAGAAATGAAAACTTAAATGTACGCTGCAAGAATTACAATCCCCTAGTGAAGAAAACTGTACTTACAGGCTCTAGCAAAGTAAAAAAGACCCCTGTAGCCATGTGTTTAGTCCAGAGACATCCAATCCCTATTCCCAGCTACAAAGTGATGTTTCAGATGAGGATGACTCTTGGGGGTCAAAAATGGAGAGGGAAGAATTTCAGAGAAAAGATCATGAGAACTCTCTGGAACAGATGGAGGTACAGCAGTCTGCCACTAGGGACCAGGAGATAACCCCAAAAGATAGTGGAGTCATCTCTGTGGTTGAGCTCATTTCAGCCTCTTTGGCTGACAAACCAGATAGGGTTGGGCTTGTTCCTAGTGAAGACTTGGCCATAGATGAAGAGACAGTCCATCTTGGAGATGAGGATCCTATACCTGCAGGGGTCCAAGTTAAAAGATTTGGAGAAGGGATATGTGATGGGGAAAGTGAAAGGAAGAAGGCCAAAATAAAACAACATAATGGCTACAGAACTAATTAGGATTTATACATCTAATGTGTGCATCATCCGTTCGCCAAAAGCAAGGTTTTTGGCTTTTTCTAGTCTCATCTGAGACATATTTTTCCTTCAGGAGACTTGACTGACCACAAGGGCTGACCTTCAGAGGGCAACTTCAGATTGGCACCATGGGCCCTCATTTTGGTCTCCTTCTTGACATCACAGCCAGAGGCAGGAAGATGCGCCTTATTAATATCTATGGGCCACAATCCATGACCGGCCTCATGGACACCCAGGGTAAGTTGCAGACTACTAGGGAGGGCATCCTGGGTGTTGTGAGGTCTTACTATGCGGACCTTTTCTGGACCAAGGCTTTGCATAGGGAAAGGCTGACTGACTTCTTGGAGGTGACCCCAATGCCTTATACGTCTTTTTTGGAATTTTCCCCTTTGGAAGCAGAAATCACGGAGGCTGAGGTAAGAGTAGCTATTGATAGCCTTCATAAAAAGAAGGCGCCAGGTCCAGAAGGCTTAACAGCCAAGTTTTATAAGACTTTCAAAGATGATTTGCCCCCGGTTGTTCTGTCCTCCCTACATATTACCCTGAGGCAGTCTGTAGTTCGACATGCAGCTAAACCTCCCCACAGTCCAATTAAGAGACTGAATTGGAGTCTGTAGATTTTACTGGATAGGCAAGTGGAATAGATAAAGAGAGTTGAGTGGAGAGGTGACGATGTAATACAAACAAAAGGAATGAAATGAGGGCAAAGTTTTTGCTTAACAAAGCCATCGAAAGTTACTCTGATGCCTCTGGGTCAATGATTAACTGTGGCAAGTCGGAGGCTTTTTGGACGTTGAACGGTGAGCCTGGCTTCCAGCTCTCCGAATTTTCAACTGCCTCATCCCACATAAAGATCCTGGGGATAAAGTTTGGGAAGGAAGACGAATGCAGGCTAAATTGGGATGAGAAATTGGATGGCGGAAAAGCAAAGGTCCAGTCAAGGAAGGATGGAGGCTTGCCTACAGAGAAAGGATGAAGCTTATCAAGGCCTACCTGGTCCCTCTGTTTTCGTTTATAGCGTACATGTATCCATTGCCAGAATCTCTCCACATCAGGGTCCACAGTTTTTTCAGTTGCTCTGGGGACACCCACTGAATCCAGTCAAAAGGGGGATAACGTACCTGCAGTGGAAGGAGAGTGGTTTGGGCATGTTGTGCCCAGTGGCTTTCTTTGGGTCACTTTTCCTGAAGTTTAACTTTGGGGGCTTTGCCCAAAGAAATGATTCCCTGTGGGAAGTCTGTATCAGGAATTGGGTATCGCCTTTTGTAGGAAAATGGTTTCAAGGCAGTAGCATGAAGAGATTTATAGTACAGGGATCCCTCCAATCACACCTAGTTCTCACTCTGAGGATTCTGTAGAGGTGGGATGTCAGGGGGGCGGGTGAGCTGGTAACATCTTCCCAAAGGCAGTTGTGTCACAGGGTGATCAGGGACTATTTTGCTGTTCCTCTTGCTCTGAGAGACTGCGCGGGTGACATCCTTTAAGAAATCCTTCACTATCTTAAAAGCAAGAGACTCCCCCCTAAGTTCTATGACAACTGTTGGCTTTCACTTCAAGGGAAACTCTATTTCCAGGGCAACTTGAATTACCGTAGTATTGGCAGCAAAAATTGCCCCTGTGAGTGCAGAGAGGAGGAGACCCAGGAACACTTTACATCTACTGAACCGCGAGACCCTCTACATTACCATTGCCTGCTCACAGTACCAGTTTTGGCAGCATTGGTGCAGGGGGTCCTTTGGCTATTCTGGTGCTACTCCTGATTGTTAGGGCAACTCTGGCTCAGTTGAGTTTCCTGAAGGTAAATGAGATAAGAAGGTCTGTGGCTAATAAAAAAGCGATGGCGACGGGTGCACCTTCTTCCTTCGTAAACTTGCCATCTTGTTATATACTGCATGGAAACTATTGTATTGTTATATATATTGTCTCCTTTTATCTTCAGGGTGATGGCACAGCACAGAGTACAAGGAGAGATATGTCCTGCAAATGCTTTTGATACACATGCAATTCTGAAAGAGGGTGGAGGAATTTGGATATTGTTTTTGTGTTGGGGTTGTATAAAGGCAAAGCAAGACAAAAACAAGACTTTGCAAGTTTGGCCTTGTGAATTTGTGGTTTGGACTGTTGCCTATGGACTCTGCGGGCAGGAGGGTGTTTTGAGGGTTTTGTTGCATTGCTGATTTGCTGATATTATGTTATGTTTGAATTAATGTAAGTGTATTTTTATAATAAAAAATCTCTATATATTAGGTACCTATCTAGTGCTACCAATCCCTATTTCTGTAGGAAATGAGAGAGAACAGACAGTAACCCTTCCAACACTTTCCTCTTGTCTCTATATATTAGGTACCTATCTAGTGTTACCAATCCCTATTTCTGTAGGGAAATGAGAGAGAGCAGACAGTAACCCTTCCAACACTTTCCTCTTGTCTCTATATATTAGGTACCTATCTAGTGCTACCAATCCCTATTTCTGTAGGGAAATGAGAGAGAGCAGACAGTAACCCTTCCAACACTTTCCTCTTGTCTCTATATATTAGGTACCTATCTAGTGCTACCAATCCCTATTTCTGTAGGGAAATGAGAGCAGAGCAGACAGTAACCCTTCAAACATTATCCCTTTGTTTCGAACGTAGAATAGAAAAGACAAGGACACTATTATATTTATTCAATAATACAACATACACTGTATAATATAAGACAAACGGCACATGGCAAATAAAGTTGTCCTCAAAAAATAAATTGAAAAGGGGATAATGTAATGCTTAATTTTCAGTGTTGGCATTCAGATAACCTTGTGCAGGATTCGCTTCTCCTTAATTCAGGTATGTTGAAATTCCTCTATTATATATCTATATGGCTGCTTATGAAACAAAATTGTGTTCAATTCCTGTGCTTTTTGTTTGCTCTCATTGTGCAGTCTGTCTGGAGAGGCATCTACATGTCTATAATGTGTTTGTCTATAATATCCAGAGGAAGATTGTTTGCAATGGGTTTCCTTGAGTTTGCCCTTCAGCCTTGTCACCGCTGTTTCAGATTTACTTTCATTGTTTTTTATTGTGCTACAAACAGCAAATAAGGTGTTTCAGGGAAAGAATGGATTTTTTTCCTCTTTTTAGAAAAAAAATGTAATTATGGGCATTATAAATATTGCAGAAAACAAATACTTCTCACGTCAAATAATATGAAAATGCAGATTTCATTCCAGCCCAGGTGTTTCTGGATATTGCTTTTTACGTATGTGTTATTATCTTTTTCTTCCCATTACTTGTCTCATTTAGGATCATCTACATGATAATAAAAGTTTATATACATACGGGACAAGCGCTCAAAAGGGACAAAACTTCAAGGCCTTTTGTAGAGAATATTATTATATTTCTATTTGTAGGAAAACAAATATTAATGTCCCTGGTAGTTATTGTCATTCTATGAAAACATAAGCCGGGTCTGTCCAAGAATGGGGTTCCAACTGGAAGAGCAGTATTGGGGGGAAGGAGCCTTGGCTGGGATAGGATGGTGGCACGCAAATAAAGGGTAAAGGTTAGTGATGGGCGAATTTATTCGCCAGGCGCGAATTCGTGGCGAATTTGCGCGATTCGCTGCCAGCGAATAAATTCGCAAAACACCAGCGAAAATTCACGGCAAAAATTCGCCGGCATCAAATAAATGGACGCCGCCATCAAAAACGGGCGCCGGCGTCAAAAACGAGACGCTGGTGCCGTTTCATGATTTTTTCGCTGTTTCGCGAATTTCGCTAATTTTTCGGCGAAGCGAAACGGCGCAAATTCGCCCATCACTAGTAAAGGTAGATGTCCAGAAGGTGGGAGCTTGTAGTTTAGGGAAGGTGACTCCTTCCTTTTACTGCTGGCACAGAAAGCAGCCGCCCACCCCTCTTGTAAGTTGGCAATGGGTGATAAGCTGCCATATGGTTTGGGCTACTTTGTTTGTCAAAGCTTAGATTGATGCCATAGGTTGGGAGGCCTATACTCCAGCTTGGTGTTTGGTCTCCTTGGTCAAGGGGTCCTAGATGCTACTGTGGTCGCCAACTTATCCGACACTGATGTTGACTGTTGTGACATGGTGGTTTATGGATAGCATTCCAAAAAGTTGTATTATAAGTGGTCCATAGTTGTTTCTGTCACATGAATGAATGACACTTGTGAATTACAATAAATAATGTACCCCATGTTGTAAAATATCCTATTATATATGTCTACTAGGAGTTCCATGACCATGCCTTTGTCATGGAACTCCTTGGTGACTTCAAATATCCTTATATCGTATATTATATTTTTTTTAAAATATGGAGTACATAAACACGGTAATTCCTCATATAACTCAGTCTGCAGCCTTGTGCCTTGATATGGTCACAAAATAATCCCTCGGTGACTTCTAATATCCTTATCATTTACAGTAGGGGGTACATTATCCCTTATAATACATGAGTGATACTCAGAGTTCCCTGTATAACTCAGCCTGCAGCCTTGTGACTTTATATGGTCACAGAACAACCCCTCAGTGACTTCTAATATCCTTATCATTTACAGTAGGGGGTACATTATCCCTTATAATACATGAGTGATACTCAGAGTTCCCTGTATAACTCAGCCTGCAGCCTTGTGCCTTTATATGGTCACAGAACCCCTCAGTGACTTCTAATATCCTTATCATTTACAGTAGGGGGTACATTATCCCTTATAATACATGAGTGATACTCAGAGTTCCCTGTATATCTCAGCCTGCAGCCTTGTGCCTTTATATGGTCACAGAACAACCCCTCAGTGACTTCAAATATCCTTATAATTTACAGTAGGGGGTACATTATCCCTTATAATACATGAGTGATACTTAAAGTTCCCTGTATAACTCAGCCTGCAGCCTTGTGCCTTTATATGGTCACAGAACAACTCCTCAGTGACTTCTAATATCCTTATCATTTACAGTAGGGGGTACATTATCCCTTATAATACATGAGTGATACTCAAAGTTCCCTGTATAACTCAGCCTGCAGCCTTGTGCCTTTATATGGTCACAGAACAACTCCTCAGTGACTTCTAATATCCTTATCATTTACAGTAGGGGGTACAATAATTGTTATATAAATAAATGTTCTCTTATTCCAGTCCTTTTTCCAGTTTCTTTATCACAGTTGCTCACCTTCCCCCTCCTCTCACATCCCCTTCCTAATTTGTCTATCAAACCCCCAGGGATAATCTATAGTGAGCGGATAAAGTGGTGGAAGGAACGACAAGCAAAGTACCGGAGAAAAGTGCAGCTTCCTGTTCCAAAGTGATGTCACAATGAGGGTTAAAGTAGTCACGAAATGTAAAACAAGGATTTTCAGGCAGAAAAGCCGAGAGACAAACAGGACAATGGTGTTTTTGTTGTGCCGGTTCAATACCTGCGTTCATGCACCAATACACGGCCGTGATTTATTTTCTGCGCTATCTCAAAATAGAAAATCATTGTGAAAACAAAGATAATTGCTGTCATGCTCATATTTTGCCCAAAATTGACCGCCACTCGCCGGCAGACTAAAGCCGCAATATTTGTTTCACAAAAATACTTTTCCCTGCTCGGCAGCCTCTCTGAAAATCAATCTGAAGTTATTATACTGTATATATATATATATATATATATGTTTTTCATGGGGTTTTCCCCCTAAATAATCTCTTTTTCAATTAATATTTTACCCAGAGCTGTAGGACTTTCATAGACAAGAAATGACTTGAATTCCACAAATCTCTGCCCAGGTTTGTTGAAATATTACTGAGAATTGTGACTCGCAGGCAGCGCTATTCATTTTCCAATATCCTTTGTTTTTTTTTTTCCAACAATGACATTCATGCTTCAAGTGAGAATTATTCTCGGATTCTAATCATATACCTGACTGATCATAACACTTAGGATGGGGAAGAGTGATAGAAATTTCTGAAACAATATTGAGTGACAGAACACTCCAAGCCCCAGTAACTCCCTAATCTGCATTATTAGACAGGTCAAAGCATTCAGGCTGCGCTTCTAATGATTAGCTTCTCTCACTCTAATTTGATGTGACACTTTTTTTTGTATGAATATCATAAAATGTTCTGAAAACATATTCTGTGTTCCTTCCGACAATAGCGCTTGTTAGATTTGAGTGATGTATCTGAAATGTATTTTATATATTGTGGGAATTCACTCAAACAGCAGAAATGCTAATACCTATTCTAGTAAATAAAGGTATTCCCTGTACTAAGCACAATTCAGCAGGAACAGTCCCCTAAGTTTGCTCATAGTCTGTACAGAGAGATCCCATAAAACTATGACAGCATAGGTATTCCCTGTACTAAGCACAATTCAGCAGGAACAGTCCCTAAGTTTGCTCATAGTCTGTACAGAGAGATCCCATAAAACTATGGCAGCATAGGTATTCCCCTGTACTAAGCACAATTCAGCAGGAACAGTCCCCTAAGTTTGCTCATAGTCTGTACAGAGAGATCCCATAAAACTATGGCAGCATAGGTATCCCCTGTACTAAGCACAATTCAGCAGGAACAGTCCCTAAGTTTGTTCATAGTCTGTACAGAGAGATCCCATAAAACTATGGCAGCATAGGTATTCCCTGTACTAAGCACAATTCAGCAGGAACAGCCCCTCAAGTTTGCTTATAGTCTGTACAGAGAGATCCCATAAAACTATGGCAGCATAGGTATCCCCTGTACTAAGCACAATTCAGCAGGAACAGTCCCTAAGTTTGCTCATAGTCTGTACAGAGAGATCCCATAAAACTATGGCAGCATAGGTATTCCCCTGTACTAAGCACAATTCAGCAGGAACAGTCCCCTAAGTTTGCTTATAGTCTGTACAGAGAGATCCCATAAAACTATGACAGCATAGGTATTCCTCTGTACTAAGCACAATTCAGCAGGAACAGTCTAAGTTTGCTCATAGTCTGTACAGAAAGATCCCATAAAACTATGGCAGCATAGGTATTCCTCTGTACTAAGCACAATTCAGCAGGAACAGTCCCTAAGTTTGCTCATAGTCTGTACAGAGAGATCTCATAAAACTATGTCAGCATAGGTATTCCCCTGTACTAAGCACAATTCAGCAGGAACAGTCCCCTAAGTTTGCTCATAGTCTGTACAGAGAGATCCCATAAAACTATGGCAGCATAGGTATCCCCTGTACTAAGCACAATTCAGCAGGAACAGTCCCTAAGTTTGCTCATAGTCTGTACAGAGAGATCCCATAAAACTATGGCAGCATAGGTATCCCCTGTACTAAGCACAATTCAGCAGGAACAGTCCCTAAGTTTGTTCATAGTCTGTACAGAGAGATCCCATAAAACTATGGCAGCATAGGTATTCCCTGTACTAAGCACAATTCAGCAGGAACAGCCCCTCAAGTTTGCTTATAGTCTGTACAGAGAGATCCCATAAAACTATGGCAGCATAGGTATCCCCTGTACTAAGCACAATTCAGCAGGAACAGTCCCTAAGTTTGCTCATAGTCTGTACAGAGAGATCCCATAAAACTATGGCAGCATAGGTATTCCCCTGTACTAAGCACAATTCAGCAGGAACAGTCCCCTAAGTTTGCTCATAGTCTGTACAGAGAGATCCCATAAAACTATGACAGCATAGGTATTCCCTGTACTAAGCACAATTCAGCAGGAACAGCCCCTCAAGTTTGCTTATAGTCTGTACAGAGAGATCCCATAAAACTATGACAGCATAGGTATTCCTCTGTACTAAGCACAATTCAGCAGGAACAGTCCCTAAGTTTGCTCATAGTCTGTACAGAGAGATATCCTGAACTAAATGTAAAAAAAAAACCCAATTCCATGAAAAGACACAGAGGAAGAAAACTGCAGTAACGGAGAAACACTGAGCTAAGCGCATGGCAAAGCTTAAAAAGTGAATAACAAAGATGGAATGAGAGAAATTATACTCCTGCAACTTTATATTCGTTGCAATTTGAAAGTGAAGTTTTGAGAGCCGTAGTTACCCCTTAATTTACTCCCTACCGCCTCCGGGAAGGTTTTGTGCTCCTGTAAACTCGGCCCAGTCGGAGCAGTTGACAAAGGAAAAAAATATTGTGGGATAAAGTCTATTTTACCGCCAAATAAAAGGGAAGCAATTTTGATTGTGTTCAAAGGTACTGGCAGCGAGCGCTTTCAATAAATAATGCCTGGGAGTTTAAATACGCCTTATTATGGAAGTGTTTATCCGGAATAAAGAAAGAAAAACAGGAAGAAACAACTATTTATTCTTTCCAAATACAAAAACTATTGTTTTAGTTATTCTTTTTTAATATATGCAGAACGTACAGCAAAATACATTTCTTAGTAACTGTAAATAAGAATCTATCAACATTTTTATATTACAAAAAAAAATCAGATTTCACCTTAATATAAGGAATAATAATAAAGAAGTCATTCGGGTTGCCGGCATAACAATCCTAAGTAGTCGCGTTCCAGGCAGTAATAAAGTTCCCTGCTGTTTCCCCACTGCCACTTTGTCTGATTTCAGCACTTTAACTGCATTTGTGACCATTTCAGAATAGTTTTTAGATGAAAGAATCCACCGTATTTGCTTTATTTAGACAGTAATGGCCTTTAATCCCGGGGTACATTTCTGTGCGAAGCAGCCCAGGTTTGGAAAGCAGTCGCTCTATGATAGACGATAGAAAGAGTTTGTCATAGGGCTGGTTCACCTTTAGGATAACTTTTAGTATTTTAGTTATTGAATGGAGAAATCAAAGCAACTTTTCAATTGGTCTTCATTATTTATTTGTTATTGGTTTTTTTTCATTATTTGTCTTTTTCTTCTGACTCTTTGCAATTTTTAAAGGGGGTCCTTATCTAAGAACAAATGCTCTGAAAGGCTACACATGTATTGTTATTGCTTCTTTTTATTACTTATATTTCTATTTAGGCCTCTCCTATTCATATTCCAATATCTTATTTAAATCAATGCATGGTTGCTAGGGGAATTTAGACCCTAGCAGCCAGACTGCTGAAATTGCACACTGCAGAGATGCTGAATAAAAAGCTAAATAAATCAAAAACTATAATAAAAATGAAAACCAATTGCAAATTGTTTCAGAATATCACTGGTTAAAGGGATACTGTCATGGGAAAAAAAAAATCAAAATGAATCAATTAATAGTGCTGCTCCAGCAGAATTCTGCACTGAAATCCATTTCTCAAAAGAGCAAACAGATTTTTTTATATTCAATTTTGAAATCTGACATGGGGCTAGACATATTGTCAATTTCCTAGCTGCTCCTGGTCATGTGACTTGTGCTCTGATAAACTTCAATCACTCTTTACTGCTGTACTGCAAGTTGGAGTGATATCACCCCCTCCTTTTTCCCAGCAGCCAAACAACAGAACAATGGGAAGGTAACCAGATAGCAGCTCCCTAACACAAGATAACAGCTGCCTGGTAGATCTAAGAACAACACTCAATAGTAAAAACCCATGTCTCACTGAGACACATTCAGTTACATTGAGAAGGAAAAACAACAGCCTGCCAGAAAGCATTTCTCTCCTAAAGTGCAGGCACAAGTCACATGACCAGGTGCAGCAGGGAAATTGACAAAATGTCTAGCCCCATGTCAGATTTCAAAATTGAATATAAAAAAATCTGTTTGCTCTTTTATAGAAATGGATTTCAGTGAAGAATTCTGCTGGAGTAGCACTATTAACTGATGTGTTTTGAAAAAAAAAATTCAAACCCTTTAACTAAAAGGTGAACAACCCCTTTAAGGGACGGTGATGGGGGACAAAGTGGGGCCCATGGCAATGCTCAAAGTTATATTTGAATATGAAAAAAAACTGGAAGACAGAATTATCTGTTCGATAAAGGAGAACTAAACCTTAGAAATGAATGTGGCTAAAAATGGCACATTTTATATAGTGAACTTATTGCACGAGGCTAAAGTTTGAGCTTGTCAATAGCAGCAATGATCCAGGACTTCACACTTGTCACAGGGGGTCACCATCTTGGAAAATGTCTGTGACACTCACATGCTCAGTGGGCTCTGATTGGCTGTTGAGAAGCTAAGCTTAGGGCTCGTCACTAATTATCCAGCAGAAAATGAGCTTCCCTGGCTGTAATATAAGCTGATGCTACAGCTTTGCTGATTATTAAATTCTGATGCTAATTGCACTGGTTTCTGTGCTGCCATGTAGTAATTATCTGTATTAATTACTAATCAGCCTTATATTGTGACATTTCTATTCTATGTGTACTGTATATTGTGAGTGGGTCCCTAAGCTCAGTAAGTGACAGCAGCACAGAGCATGTGCAGTGAATCAGCAGAAAAGAAGATGGGGAGCTACTGGGGCATCTTTGGAGACACAGATCTTTACTGCTAAAGGGTTGTGGTTGCCTAAAGCTGGTACAGAAGCACAAAACATCATGTTCAATATTGCTAGCGACGTCTTAATTAAGCTTTAGTTCTCCTTTAAATAAAAGTTTTTTAACTGCTCCATCTTGGTTCTATTGGTCCAGTCTTTGGTCAGCCTGTACAGCTTTGGAGTAACAGTTTCTACAATCTCCTCTAAGCTGAAGGTCTGGGGCATGTATATCTTGGCTCTCACATTCTTACTCCAGTACCCCAAGAATTTGTTATTGGATTATCACTAAATATAATCTATGTATGAGGCCTGTCCAACTAGTATCTGGCCAGGAATGTTTGAAAATATTCTGTAGTGCCAAGTATGTTATCATTGGTTTAGGGGCCGCCCAGCTGTTGGGCCAGGTCAGGCCTATATCCAGCAGATCTGGCAGTGTGTGATGTCCTTTATTAAGCACGTTTTAGGGTTTAAGAACCTCTACACTTTTTAAAGTTAGTTGTATTTAAATTATGTTGCCCTTTACAGTGGTGTAACTAGAGTGTAAGAAGAATTTCACCGGCACACAGGAGTTGCAGTAGCAGGGCAAGCCCTTGCAATTTTATTATGCAGTAGTGCAACGTTTCGGGGTTTCGGGGTCACACCCCGCCCTTTGTCAAGGGGCTTGACAAAGGGGCGTGACCCCGAAACGTTATGCACTACTGCATAATAAAATTGCAAGGGCTTGCCCTGCTACTGCAACTCCTGTGTGCCGGTGAAATTCTTCTTATCCTTGTTGTGAGGCGGCCGATTCCTCTATCACTGGGCACCAGGATAAGAACCTTTGGGTGTGTGTGGTGTGCGGCTTCTCCAAATTTTACTTGGTGTAACTAGAGTGTGCCAAGCCCCCTGCAAAAAAATCTTCAGATTGGCTCATCGCACTCCAATCCCCATCTTCCACCCCGCCCACTCCCTGCACTGACTCCGCCCACTATCTGCCCCGTGCTGACTTGCGCTCTACTTCTCCACAGCAGGTAAGAGAGCAGCTGGGGAAGGGGTGGATTTCTTTTTAGCTATAGAGGAAACAGACCCCACACTCCGGACCCCCCTTTTCCGTGGGCCCCCCTGTGACTTCTGGGTCTGTTCCTCTATATTTACACCACTAGTAGTGATTGGCGAATAAATTAGCCAGGCATGAATTTGTGGCGAATTTCCCGGATTCGCAGCTAGTGTCGAAAACTTGCCTGCGAAAAAATTGCTGCGTGTCAGAATACTTGTGCGCATAAAAATTTTGCGCGTCAAAATTATTCAGACACCCATTGAATTTAATGCATTTGGACAAAACAGCCAAGCGGGTAAAAATTGACGCTCACGTCAAAATTGTCGTGCATCACAATAAATTTAATCCCATTGTGTATCATAATTTTTTTGGTAAATTCACAAATTTTTTGGTAAATTCACAATTTATTGGGTAAATTCACAATTTATTGGGTAAATTTGCAAAATTTTTGGTAAATTCACAAATTCTTCAGGGAAGCAAAACGTTGCAGATTAGCCCATCACTAACCACTGGCCCTTTATCTATATTTTAGGCTTCCAGGGACCGCAGACATTTAAACTAAAGATCATGTGGATGTCCTGTTAAAGTGCATGTTACATTAATAACAGGGAGACTTAAATGCCATTTAAATACAATGGATTCATTTCTATGCCGGCGCATTAAAAGACATCAATGTCTCCCCAGAATTAAAACCTTATCCGAATTCAGTCGGACAGATTATTTAAAAATAAAATAAAAGTTGTTTTTGTTTCGAAACACAATATCATCCCTTTCTCTGCCAGTCATTTTCATAAAAAGTTCATGTCCAATTTTCTGCAGCGCTGGTTTCCTAAATTGAAAGGAAGCAATTACATGTACCTCTGCAAATGTATTCATGGACGGCGGCTTTAAACGGCGGCAGGATCTATGATTCCAGATTCAGCCCTGATTTGCACATTTTCTATAGCTTTTTTTCTGCCACGAGGTTTTAGCTAAGATGGAAAACAAATTAGGGTTTTTAAATGCATTAAAGAACAGGCTTGGCTTAATAACCCTTTCCATATTTGTCGCTGATTGGAATTAAAAGGCATTTAGCCGACTGTAGGATACCTTATAAAATGGAATGATATGCTCACATAGGAACAAGTAGCAAAAAAGAGATTTAAAAAAATAATAAAAAGAGAATATAGTGAGTTAATGGTCTTTACTATCCTAATGGAGAGACCATAGTTCTTTCTCTTGAAACCCACCAGTTGGAGGAACTGCCTACCCCAGGGCCAATGGGTAAACAGCAGAGGGCGCAACAGTTGGATACTAGACAGCATTAAACTGTTGTGGTCTGGGCCCACTGGGGCTGCCACATTAGGGGCTAAAACCCCCTAGCCCCCCACTACTGTACCTTTTTGGTGCTTCATGCAGCCACAATCTGGGCAGGTGGGGGTCATGGCGTAGTATCTCAGATGACCATGGGGATAGGGTTGCCACCTGTTCGGTTTTGACCTGAACAGTTTTGGAATTTTTTCAGCTTGTTTCGCCGCGGAAATGACGCCCATAGACTTTTATGGTGTTGTGTGTCAAAAAAAAAAAAGACGCGTGACAAAAAAAATGTGGCGCCCATAGACTTTAATGGCCATCGGCAACGTTTCGCTGGCGGCAAATTTTTGGCGAAATGAAACAGGTCGTGGGACGTGGGACCGCAGCAACAAACAGATGCAGCTGCATTGCGACAGTATTTTTCACCCTACCCAATCGACATTGGCCCACCTTTTGGCCAGATATCGACCCAATCGTCGTATGGCCCCACACACGGGCCAGTAAGCTGCTGGCTCAGTCTGTTAGCAGCTTTTATCGGTGATGCAATAACTCCACCCTAGCGTCATAACTCCACCTACTTCAATGTGTCTCCCACTTATGTCACCACTGCTAAACCCCCCATGCTATCCGCCCCACCCCCTTCGTTCGGGTTTGGGCGCTAGCAAAAGTGGCAACCCTACGTGGGGAGTTGGTCTGGGCCATCACACCATCACAAGGTCACTCAGCTTTATTCTGTGCCAGTGGATGAGAATAATTAAAAACATACAGAGGGAGTGTGATCTCTGCTGAGCCAGAGCCCAAATATTTGCATTGGCATTTCATAGAGTTTCACACTTTATATTTCTATATCAGAGCTTCACTGATTTTTTTTTTGCCGGTAGTGATGGGTAAATTTATTCGCCAGGCATGGATTCCTGAAAAATTTACGTGCGGCAAAATTATGAGGACGCCCATTGACTTGAATGCATTTGGACAATATAGCCACTCGTATAAAATGTGTCGCGAGTCAAAATAATTTGGAGTCCCATTGACTTCAATGCTTTTCGCTTCAATGCTTTTTCGTTGTTTCGCAAATTTTTACTGGGTTTCGTAATTTTTTCGGCGAAGCGAAACAGTACAGATTCACCCATGACTATTTGGCAGCATTGGATGGGAGCGTGCTGCTTATACGCCTGCCCACGACAAAATATTTAGTAGACTGTCAAGTTCCACAGGAAAAATCCTTCACAAATAAAGGACAATGGGGTGAAAGTTTCCTCCAGATCGTCTTGATTTCCTCACAATGAGCCTCTCCCTCTGCAAATTCATGAATCTGACTACATGTCGTGGAAACAATAATATTGTCTATAGACGTTGGTAAGTAAAGGAGTGGTTCACCTTTAAGTTACCTTTTAGCATGTTATAGAATTGCCAATTCTAAGCTACTCTTCAGCTGGTCTTCATTTTTTTATACTTTTTGAATTATTTGTCTTTTTTCTTCTGACCCTTTCCAGATTTCAAATTGGGGTCACTGGCCCCATCGAAAAAGCAAATGCTCTGTAAGGCTACAAATGTTTTGTTATTGGTACTTTTTATTACTGATCCTTCTATTCAGGTCTCTCCTATTCATATCCCATTCTCCATTCAAATGAGTGCATGGTTGCTAGGGTAATCTTGACCCTAGCAATCAGATACTGAAAATGCAAACTGGAGAGCCGCTGAATAAAAAGATAAGGTAACCCTCCAACTGGCCAAACCTGCACTAACACAACACACAGAAACGATGACACTCTGTAAATGTATTTTTACCATCAATGATTATTATGTTTTGTTGGCAGTTAATGGGTTAATAAAACACGTCTCTGGTTCTTTATTGTACCAAGAAGCAAGTGCATTCAGTTTCCTAATAGTACATTTACTAGAACATTATACCTGGGAGAAACAATACATAAAGTGAAATGACCATTTCCCTACACGATGATTGGAATTGGGAGAATGTTAATAGAAAATAGAAAAGCTTTCATGTAAATTAGGGGAGCAATAACTGTGAGATAGATATGACTTCAATTTAAATGATTTGTTCAGGTGAATAGCTGGGAATTAAAAGAAAGCACAAGAATGTAAATGAGATAAACCAATAGAGGAAGGTGGCCTGGAATTATGATGTTGCCATTTTGGATGGAAAGCAGAGGATCAGTAGTAGGATAATTCTTTCTTAAAACCCAATTTGTTAACATTCTTATTTCTATTTTTTCACAATTTTTTTCTGTAAAATGTTGTGTGTTTTTTTAAATTTCTCTAAAACTCTACTAAATTGAAAAACCACAAAAATCTAATACAAAACGTTTGCAAGTAAAAGCAGTCAAAGTCCCCAAAAGTCCATGGGGAGCTGCGCTGGTCCCATTGAACCTTTTTTTTTACCTTTTGGACGTATAGAGGTTTACTTATTTTTCTCTTTAGTAATCGTCTGAGAAAAACACAACTTTTTCGAGGTTTTCATATTTTTTAATGTATTCTTGAGCATTTTTTTCTTCCACGTATTTGGATCTTTGGAATAAATGACATGGCATTCATGGTTTTAGAGAAAATTCATTTATTCATGGTTTCAAAACCAGGGGTCTCCAACTCTTTTTACCCGTGAGCAACATTTAAATATTAAAAGAGTTGAGGAGCAACAGAAGAATAAAAATGTTCTTGGGGTGCAAATTATTATTATTATTATTTTTGCCATTTGGTAGCCCTTATATGGACTGGCAGCCTACAGGAGGTTCTGTTTGGCAGTAAACCTGTGTTTTATGCAACATAAACTTGCCTCCAAGCCAGGAATTCAAAAATAAGCTCCAGCTTTGAGGCCTTTGGGAGCAACAACCAAGTGTTTGGTGAGTAACATGTTGCTTATGAACCACTAGTTGGGGATCACTAAAATAAGAATGTTGATAAATGGGCCTCAAAGTGGCAAAACACTCACTTTCACAAAAAGGTCTCATGGGTAGTACTCACATCCCAGGTGTCTTATGCCCATGGTACTAGAATCTCACAGTGTACTGCAAAGGGTTTCACTAAGATGTCCCAACCTACTGGAGTCCCTACAGACTTGTGAGAGTCATCTGTGGAACTACTACACACTATAACCTCCTTGATGGAGAACAAAGCTGCTCTTCCTAGCTCACACTATCTAAAGTACAACTCCTAGAGCAGTGATCAGTGGCTCACAAGCAGCATTTTGGTCACTAACCTCTTGGAAGTTGCTCCCATTGCCCTCAAAGCAAGTGCTCATTTGGAGGCAAGTTGGAGGCATAAAAACCATGTGTAACAGAGCCTCCTGTAGGCTGACAGTCCACATGCTGTAGGAACCTTCAATACCCTTATTGGCAACTCAGAATGAACTTTTTCATGCTTGCGTTGCTCCCCAACTTTTTTTATATTTAAATGTGACTCATGGTTAAAAATGATTGGGGACCCCTGTTCTAGAGATTTTAATATCAGGAGCAACACCTTCATTTTGACCTCATTCCCTGGTTCCCCAACTTTACTGAGGAATAAGTTAGTGAAGCGTCTTCTTAATGAGACCTTCTGTCTCTCCTATAGAATCCACTCCTTCCATAGAGTAGTCTAAAGAGACAAAACAATGTGCTCCTCTCCTCCTATAGATTAGGGAACAAGAACTACAGTCGACTTGCTACCCCTAGGCCAATGGAAACATATTCCACCCCAGGGCATAGGTTAAACTTCCGCACAGAGAGGATGGGTAACTGCTTCACACCTCTACATCTACTTTATTAGTACCAAAAACAGACTGTTTGCAACCTGCTCCCTTACTCAGTGTTCAATACATGAAGAATTTGTTGTATTTTCAGTAAAATAATATATAAAACAATATTTAAGGAATATCTTATACTCTGAAACTTACCTAACGTCCAAGTATTAATTTAAGAGCAACATTTTTCAAGTACTGAATATTCTTAAACATTTCTGCAATTTTGTATATTTTCTGCAATAGCGATAAAAGTATATCACAATAAAGAAAGGGAAAAACTCAAATTAAAAAGGAGAGAGATGAAAGTCTCCTCACAAAAAAAGAAAAAGAAAAAACCTACAAAAAAAATGTTGGTGCAGATACTCCAGCTCTTTGATATATACCAACCGTCTCCATTTAATGTTTTCCCAGGTCTGCCGGAAAATAGTGTCATATTTCAGTTTTAAGGCACACACTAGCACTTACAATATACTACAGACAATGGATGTTATATTCTTATTGCTGCCGTATTATGGATTTCTTTTTTGGTCTCTAAAACATCAGGATGGTACAATTGCTAAAGGCTGTTAAAAGGTTTCTTGTTTGTACAACACACAGTGCAATGCGATGATGCTGGACCTAATATCTACCTCTAGTCGTGTCTTTGTGGTTAATGCACTGGATGTGTGAATGGAAACATTGCGTGTGAGAATGAGCAAACCTTTCCGCCCCATTTGCTGTCTGGTATAGTTACACCAGCAATTAACATTTTCCCTGTAAAAAAATGTGCTCTATTACCCAGCTCAAAAAAGCAGGCATTATTATTATTATCCCCCTTGCCTTCAAAATCAACCAGTGGGATTGGAGCCTTCAACTGTCTATCTAATGAGGGCACCATAGGAGCCTTTTTTATATATGAAGAAAAACTGGGATTGTCTGTGTCATGCAGACATTATGCTTGTAAAAAAGTGAAAAATAACTTATTTTTCATGTGTAAATAGTTGGGCAATGTTGAACTTCAGCCAGCAGATGGTGCTAACCCTTAAGTTTGGCCTGTAGGGGAATTCCCCTGCAGGATCTTATATAAGGAAGTGCAGGAGCTGTGCACTTCATCTTTGGCCTAGAAACAGGCAGAACTGAAGATCAGGTTTCCTTCGTGACTAGCAAGTGGTTAGTAGTGGGGTGTGAGCTCACTCTAGGAATGAAAGATAACAGTCTAGTTAGCAAGGACAACCTGTCCCCCCAAGAGGAGTGAGCTTTTGGGGTACAGCCCCTGTGCGATTGTGCCCCAGTTAAGGGTATTTGAGTGTTCAGATGTGGGTTAGAGGGAACTTATGGGTTGCAGTGAGACAGCTAGAGGAAGCTTGGGCCCTGGATTTTGGACACCGCAGAGAAATGTGGAAAACTGTTAATTAGGAGAGGAGGGCCCCTGAACAGCTAGTGCATTTCCATCTGGCAGGGTCCTGAAGGCTTTCTAGAAGAACACTGTGTGTGAGAGTGAGAGCTGTAGAGAATCTTTGGAGAAGTCTTTATTGAGTAATTATCCGGCAACCAGTGCCCCTGTAACCTGCCTCTCTGCAAAAAGTGCCAGAAGCTGCTAATAAAGTGTGTTCATTGCACATTGTGAAGATGTCTACTAGTGATGGGCGAATTTCTCCTGTTTCGCTTCGTCAAAAAATTCGCGAATTTCCCGCAAAATGGTGAATATTTTGTGAAAATTCTTAAAATCAGAAAGTTCAATGAAAAAATCGGGGAATTCTGAGGTTTTCACTAAAAAAATTGTGAAATTTGAAGGATTTCACTAAACAAACGTGAAATTTGAAGGTTTTCACAAAAAAATCTTGAAAATCTGACATTTTCGCAAAAAAATTGTGAAAATCAGAAATTGACGCTGGCGAATTTTCGCTGGAGATCCGTAAATTTATTCGCCGGCTGTGAAACGTGGAAATTCGCCACAAATTCATGCCAGGCGAATTTATTCACCCATCACTAATGTCTACATATTACAGTACAGGCCTGACTCATACACCTCACTGTAATGGATGCGCACCTGCCCTGGTGACTCCTTTACACACTTTTGACTCATTAAAACACACAAAAAATGTATAAAGGAGCATCATTGCTCAAAGCAATAAAACAGCCATTTGGCCATGGTTTTTACCCATATATAATCCTGGCGGTAAATGTATACAAGTAGTATGTAGAACTCCCTGTTTAGTAACAGTAGAACTCAGCCTCTGCTCCTTAAAAACAGAATTTTCTGTGAATAGCGATGGTTCCTCATATATATATATATATATATATATATATATATATATATATATATATATATATATATATATATATATATATATATATATATATATATATATATATGCATCAGCACAATACACAAAGGTGGCCTGGGAAGTAACATGTACCTTATGTAAGGGATAACAAAGGGCGCACCATGGAGGCAGCAGGAGGAAAGTGAGTCTTTTTAGGCAAGAGCTGGCTTAACCCATGGAACACAGACAGGAAAAGGGCAGGAACAGGGCGATGAGTCAGACAGGAACAGGTGCAGATCAGAACGGGACGGAGAGGGCGAAGATCAGGACTGGACTAGACAGGAAGAATAGGGCAAAGGTCAGGACAGGAACAGACTGGATGGGACAAGACAGTGTGGGCGTAGATCAGATCAAACTGGGGATATAGTGCAGAAGGAGACTGGAGCAGAAGGAGACTGGAGAAGAAGGGCAGGAAAGCGAGAGGACTGGATAGTGAGACAGGTTAGGTACAAGGCAGAACAGAAAGAAGGAATCAGGAACAGGCAAGGCAAGGTGGTACAAGCACAAGAGAGAAAGGTACTAGGTAAGGTCAGGTTTGAAGTGAGAAGCAGCGCAAGATTCAGAATAGCAAGGAAAGCTGGGCAGGGCAAGGTCAAGGCAAGGTTAAAGCAAGGAAAGATCAAAACAGGACTTGAGCACAACTGACAGGGGAAGATAAGGCAGATCAAGACAAGACAAGGTTCAGAGCCAGGCAGGACAAGACAGGGAAGAGTTCAGACAAGGCAAGGAGGCTAGAGCAGGAACCCTTAGCTGGGGACAATGCCACACTGCTAGTTTGGGAAGCCAATGCTCAGGCAAGGAGTGTTCGGAGGGCTGGCCTTAAATAGGGCAGAGTCAGCCCTGATTGGCTGACTACAACCAATCAGGCTGCTGCTGGGCTGGGGCTGCAACAGCCAGGTAATATATAGTGAACAACCCTTCCGGCTGCTCACATGGCCCAGTGGTTAAGGCATTGAGCCAGAAACCCAACCTGGTGCACGATAGCATGCTATTCATCAAAGCAGGCTGTACCAATGAATTGACTCTAGCTCTAGATAGTATGGGTGCTTGTGCCTTTATTAGTGTGCAAATTGGTGCTTTGTATTTTTAAATTAACCCTGAGATATTAGGAGAAAACCACGACCCCCCTTGCTCATAAATGGATGCAATGGATAATCTGCTTTAACACTTCCACAAGGTTGCTGAGAGGGGTCATTTACAAACACAAGTGCAAAGTTCGATTTCAGAGGTAAAATGCCATGTTTTATTACCCATGATGCAATGTTTTCCCCCCAGAAACCCAGTGTAAATGTAGACATGTTCTTAATTGTGCCAACTGCAGTTGTGGCCAATGTTTCACAACCAAATTGGGCTTGTGTTTTGACACAAGTTGGTTCCAAGTTGCATCTAGCATTTTCAGAGTGAGGGTTGCATCATTTTTGGAGGGGGCATTCAAAAGACCATTTTCATCCAATTCAATTACCACAAATCTGATGGACCTATTGACTCCCACCAGGTCCAGTTTTGGGGGACTCCAGGGTTTCCCAGTGTCAATAGCTGTGCACCAGTTGTCAGAAGAGTCAGTGTGAAAGTGCAGGGAAGTGTTAGAGTCCTGCTGCAAGACTGGTAACCATGTGTACCAATGGATTACCCACAAAAAAGCTAGTAACCTGATGGTTGGGGGTAGGACTTTTGGGTGTTGGAATAAATATGGGTTGGTGGGCCTACAGGTTGTGGGTCAGGTTGCCAGTTTTATCTTTAGCAAGTTTCACTTCTTCATACATAGTTTAAAACATTTTTTTGAATCCCAGTTTACAGCAACAACACTTAGGTGCAGATTTATCAAGGGTCAAAGTGAAAAATGAAATAAAAAAAATAGAAAATCGAATTTCGAGCTATTTTTTGTGTACTTCGGTTTGAATTTGAAAAAAAATAGAAAATTTGAATATCGACATTTTTTATGTACTGTCTCTTAAAAATTAAATTTCAAACATTTGCCATCTGAAACCTGCCAAATTGCTGTTTTAGCCGATGGGGGACCTTCTAGAACCTATTTGGAGTCAATTGGTGCACTTTGAAAAATCAAATTTTTTTTAGAAAAAAACTTTGAATCAAATTTGTTCAAATACGATGCTACTTCTATTTGTACGATTCAAATTCGAACGAAAACGGCCTATTCATCTGGAAAAAAAACTTAGATTTTTTTTTTTTTATACAATTTGATTGGTCTTTTTTTATTGAAAGTTTTTTTATTTGAAATTCTACCCTTGATAAATCTGCCCCTTACTGTTTCTTAGTGGTCAGCAGGTCGCAGATAATGGTAAGGGATAAGGGAGATAAGGGAGCTGTGGGTCAGTCGGGTAGCGAGTCCAAGTGGGTAAAAATGTGGGTTTGGCCATGGAGTGAATGTTATGGTTGTGGATCGGGTCTGGGTTTCAAAAATTCGTTGCACGCAGAACTCTACCACATGTAACTAGTGATAAGTGATTTTTTTTCACCAGTCATGGATTTTTTGTGAAATTCAGCATTTCAACATCTGCAAATTTTTTAACGAAATTGTGGCAAAAATTTGCATGGAAATATTTGCCACGACAAAAAAGTCGCAGAGATAAAATGACCATTGACTTAAATGCATTTGGACAAAAAAGTCGCCATAAGAAAAAACGCACATCAACTTTAATACTGTACATTTGAAGTGAGAAAAATTGCCATGCATATAAAAAATTATCATGTGTAAAAAAAAAAATGTACCCCCCATTGACTTTCACTGTTTCGTAAATTGTTTTGCAAACAGACAGATTCGCTACATTGTTTCGCTACGGAAATGACGCCCATAGACTTGTATGGCGTTGTGCGAGAAAAAAAAAAAAGACGGGCTTCAAAAAATTTACTTTTCTCCCACATTTTTACCCCCTGGTTCTATAAATATGAATCGTTTTCTGTGGGTGCTGCATGAGCAATAGGAGAATCAGAACTGGTTTCCATCTCCGTCTTCATCAAGTGTCCTAACAAGGATCTGCTCTTGTGATATATTTCCAAACACTTATTTGTTCTCAATTATGGCTTCCCGGCACTTTCCTTTTATCATTGAATGGCAGGTAAACTCCGGCTACAAAGTCTGAGTTAGTAAAACTCATATTAAAGGGTCTGGGGGAAAATCCGGAGCCGGCGCTTGAAAGCCAATTACTTTAGATTTGTTGACAAGAATTTAAGAAACATTGCCTGGAGTTTGCTTTTCGTTTTAACTGTTTTATTTATTTTTTTCCAGATTTGTCTTAATGTCTTTCCCTGCCCGAGGATTAGTCAGGCAATTTCACAAATGTGAAAAACAAACTGGGTTTTTGGGAAAAAGAGTATTTATAAGAAAATGAATTTGTTTGGATGGGCGAGACACATTGGGGGTTATTTATCAAAGGCAGAGTGTTTGAGTTTTTTATACCTCGAATGAACTCGAAACTCGAATGGTTTCTTTAAGACAAAACCCGATTCTGCGAGTTTGAGCTGCGAAACCAGAAACCTTGAATTGATTGAGTTTTCATCTGAAAAAAAACTTGAATCGCTCGAATCATTCAAGTTTTTGAGTTTGTTGTATATTTCATGATGCTGTTTTCACACATTCCTGTATTTGCACCTGCACATGTGGAAATGCTCTTCTCTTGTATAGTGATGGGCGAATTTGCGCCGCTTTGCTTCGCCGAAAAATTCACGAATTTCGCGCGAAATTCATGAAACGGCAAAAAATTAGTGAAACTGCGCTATTTTTTGACGCCGGCTGCCGTTTTTTGACAACGCCGGGGAAATTTTTTTTTTGACTCCAGTGAATGCCGCGAATTTTCATGGGCGTTTTGCGAATTTATTATTAATCGCGCAAATTTGCCGCGAATTCGCGCCTGGCGAATAAATTCCTCTCTTGTAACTTAATGACATGTTTCTCTTCAGCACTTGTAGAACTTACAGCTACAATTCCCTTTCACAGGAGCCATGTGTCAGCAATAGGGATTCGGATTCGGATTCGGCCTTTTTCAACAGGATTCGGATTCGGCAGAATCCTTCTGCCCAGCCGAACCGAATCCGAATCCTAATTTGCATATGTAAATTAGGGGTGGGGAGGGAAATCGCGTGACTTTTTGTCACAAAACAAGGAAGTAAAAAAATGTTCCCCTTCCCACCCCTAATTTGCATATGCAAATTAGGGTTCGGATTCGGTTTGGTATTCGGCCTAATCTTTCGCGAAGGATTCGGGGGTTCGGCCGAATCCAAAATAGTGGATTCGGTGCATCCCTAGTCAGCAAAACCTGTAATTATATCAGTGACACAAATAAAAGGGTTTGTCTCTCTAATTTGTTGCCTTGTTCTTGTTATACATACTATCCACTCTGATTCCACTCTGATTCCACTCTGTAATGTCAGGATTTTTACGTGAAAGCTTTTGAATTTCACTATTTTTCGTGAACTTTCCGATTTAACGTTTTTTTGTGGATTTTTTTTTTGCCCATCACTACTGGTAGTAGCTATAAGGTCCCCACTGCATCAATAGGTGCACTTGCTCATGATTCGGAACAGGAGTCAGGATTTTTGAATTTCACAATTTTTCGGGAACTTTCCGATTTCACGTTTTTTGTGGATTTTTTTTTGTGGATTTTTTTTTGCAAATCACTACTGGTAGTAGCTATAAGGTCCCCCCTGCATCAATAGGTGCACTTGCTCATGATTCGGAAGAGGAGTCAGGATCAGCATAGGACTGGGGGGATCTGGGACCCACTGCGCCTGCTGTCTGAGGGGCCTGCACCTGCCCCAGACCTCCTGCCCCAGCTGCAACTCCCCTATGCCTCCCATGTACACAACCAAGCCACAACCTCCCCTCCCTCTAATTTTTCTTTCTTTTTTTGGGGCCACAATTGGGCCATGTGGGGAGGTCAGGGAGCAGCATAGCACCCAGGGTTTCACAGCAAGTATGGGTTGACAGGGCTCACATGGCCTGCGGCAGGTCCGGATTTGTGGCAAGGCCACAAAGGCCCAGGTCCAGGGCAACACAAATTAAGAGATGGCATGCTGACCAGAGCACACAAAGCTTGCTTGCTTCCAGAGAGACGAAGGACATAGGCTTCTGGATGCCCTCTGGGGAAATCCTGCCCTGGGTGTCCCACCGGCCCAGTCCGACCCTGTGCAGGATTGATGCACTGGCCCTAAAAACAACTATAACTATGTGCAAGGCGTATCTTTAGACACAAGTACCTTTAATGAATGGCAACAATGCAGGCAGCACTTTTGGGTGACCACAACTGCGATTTTAGTTGTAAATGAGTTTATTTCCATCCAGGCCGGTGCAAAAATAAGTTAGCAATGTTATTCATTGAGATGAGTACCTAACACTTTGGCACCCATCAGTAATTAACCTTTCCTTGTCCTTTAAGGAGTATTCAGCCTTAAAGTTGGCACCACAAAGGGCATAAAGCTTGTCATAAAGCTTGTCATGAACAGACTGGAAGCTAAAATTTTCCAAATATTTTCCAAAAACCTATTTCTGCTCCTTCAAGGTCTCCCGACTGCCCTGTTTTTAATGGACAAAGATAACTGTAAATCTAGAAGATTTGCTCATTTTTATCCATCTTATCAATTTGATTCATTCCTCACATATACTGTATTGACATTGTCCCCGACTGGAAGGTACGGAAAGCTTTGTGTTATAATATTAGGTTTTTATATTGAACTGAAAGCAGAACTTCACCTGCTGTCTCCTTAATAATATTATTGTTTATTTAAGAGACCCACCACAGCTAAGCATTATACCAGCCTCAATGTAAATGACTCTCTTGTTTCATTATACATTTCCTGCGGCACAACCTTCATTAACTTCTCACATATTAGGATTTGTTATTCTCCTCCAACCCATTTTCTAGGCTGAATAAACTATTCCTCTTTGCCTTCGCACGTTTCCCTCTCATAATTCAGTTTCCATTATTTAGCATTCATTTACATTTCAATTAAGAGCACTGACTGTTACCGTTAGATATCCTAGTGGGCAGCGTGAGATATGTTATTCGAGTTATCATCTTTATTCTCTCCCATTATGAATTCATTTGTCCAACTGGCACAAAGAATATTGTCACCCCTTACGTTTATTGTGGATCTCAGTTGACGCTTTCCAAATGCTGGAACCTCAATAGCAAATCCACCATAAAGTTGCAAAATAAGAAAACAGAGTAAAAGCCTAATGAAAAATATTATTCTGAATTAAAGGTTATGCAACTTGTTCGAATTCCTTAAAGCAGAAGTTTACCATTGACAATGATCAGTGTATTCGGGAAAGGTTATCAAGATACTCTCTATAAGCTCGATTGTTACTAGATCTGTGCAACATCACGGAGCATGGGGAAAGGAGGGATATAATCCAACACCTATGTGAGCCTAGCATGATATTCAGTTGAACCCAATAGTGACCAGCAGTTAGAAAGTTATTATACCACCGGTCCACTCTATGGGGCACATTTACTAAGCTCGAGTGAAGGATTCGAAGTAAGAAAACTTTGAATTTCGAAGTATTTTTTTGACTTCGACTTTGATTTCAACGATTCAAAGTAAAAAACGTTCGACTATTCGACCATTCGATAGTCAAAGTACTGTCTCTTTAAAAAAAACTTTCACTACATACTTTGCCACTTTAAACCTACCGAGGTACAATGTTAGCCTACGGGGACCTTCCCCATCAGTTTTCTAAGCTATTTTTGCTAAAAAAATCCTTCGATCGATCGATTAAAATCCTTCGAATTGTTAGTTTCGAAGGATTTCATTGATTTTTACTCCGATTGATCAATCGTAGGATTTGCGCAAAATTCTTCAAATTCGATATTAGAATTCGAAGGATTTTACTTAGAGGGTCGAATTTGAGGGCTTATTAACCCTCAATATTCGACCCTTAGTAAATGTGCCCCTATGTGTTTTTATAATTAAAGGGGACCCATCACCCAAAAAAATTATTCCAAATACTAGTTAGTTAAGCAAAATAAACTTTAATTACGCTGTATAAATTATTTTAATCGTATTTCGATCAGTCTGGGAACTCAGAATTATAGTCTTGCATCATCTCAAAGTCTTGTTTGTGCACCAGAATGGGGGACCTGATGTCCATCCCCATCCCCTGGTTACACAATTAAATGGTTAAGAGAACGGGGGAATGTGTGGAGAACAGTGACATCTAGGAAGTGCTGAATGGAAAGTGAAAGTAATTACTTGTCCCGCCTCTATGCCTAGGCATAGAGGAGGGCAGACAATATTTGATTGACAGCTGAGATTTTTAAATCAGTTTACAACAGCTATGAATGCTTTAATAAAAAAAAGAATTTGGATTTCATGTTTAATTTGAAAAGGACTTTTATTATACAGATTTTTATGTCTGGGTGACAGGTCCACTTTAAGTGTATTTTTATGGACATGGTCCAGCACTACTCACAAGGGCTGTTTCTAATGAATTGTTTGTTGGAGGGCAGCGCATTTCTTAATTAATTTATAATAAAAGTTATTTTTTAACACACTGTATGTATTCACAGCTGAACTGGTTATCTGGAGGTTACTCTGGGGTTGCTGCATTGGCAACATTGTAGGCCTCTTCAGAGGGCCTTAATTGCTACTGTTTTGTTAAAGGTTATCAAGATCTCATGAAGAACTGGCAAAAATGTAGGATGTTTCCTTGAGATATTTCCTTAAAGATAATTGAGATTTGTGTGATATAAAAAAAACTAATTTGAGGTACCATGCAACATGAATAACCATTTTCCTCACTCATCTCTCTTTTGGGTTTTTATCATCATCTCTCATCTCTATCATCAGATTTCCAGTTGAGACTGCTTCCATAATCTTCCCATATCACTGTATTTATTTTTATTAGGAAGAACTTCCTTAGCTCTCCTCCTCTTAAAAGTACTCTTGAAGTGACTTGTAAGCACTTCCTAAGCTTCGGACATTTAGCTTTAGATATGTTTAAGCTCCCCTTTGAGGCCCAACATTTGGCCAGGGTCCCCATTAGCTCATGACAAGGTTGCACACATTTGAACAAATTTGAATCTGTCATTTGTACATTGTTTTGAGAATACTTGAAAAACTGCTCACCCAAAATCTTGCTTCAAATGACCTCCAAGATGGGCTTTCAGGAGTATCCAGGAAAGCAAATAAGCAGTCTTCCCAAATTTGTCTCTTACTGGTCTTCAACTACCCTCCCACAAACCAAGGCTCTTAGTCCCCCTAGGTGACCAAGTCCCACAATTTGGTAACCACTTATCTATGCAAAAAGAGGCCAGCCCAATGATGTATTTGACCAAACTGCTTGTCAAAAAAATTGTCTCCGACTCCTGCACGTAGACACGTAGTTTGCTTACAGAATGATAGTGAAGAGTAACGTGATTATTTCAGTAAAAGTACAGAATTCTTAAATGATTACTTCAATGACATAAAGCTTATATTTTATTTGCATTTCCAGGGTAGTCCTCCTCATCACACCCCAATAAAGTACATTTTTATGTAAAACTTTTATGCATACCAGAAATTTAGTATAGGTATAAAGATAATCATGGATATAAATACAGAGGAAGCAGACCCTGTGGCAGCAGGGGGCCCATGAAGTGTAGGGGTCCCATGAGGCCATAATTCATATAGAATTTTAATAAATACTGGTAAAACAAGTAATCCTCTAGACATTTTTGAGTCCTGAAAAATTATTTGCTTTATATCATATCTAGGTATGCCACTGAAGATAACCTAGAACTGGTGCAAGAATTTGCTTTGATCTATATAAACTGTATGTATGTGGAACTAGGGGTGATTCTAACCCTCCTTGTGCCATAAGGTGGCTTCAGTGCTGCTGCCCCCCTCCTGCATTCACCATTCTGGGGCTCTAGGGGGGTCCACATTGCTAGTGAAGAGAGTTCAAATTTGCACTAGAAGAGGCAAATTTCCGGCTTTTTGCCGTCCTTGTAACCCATGGGGCACTGCCCGTGTGGTGAGTTTCTCAGCTCACATAATTGGCACAGTGTCCCTGTGTGGAACCCTTTATATACATTTAAAAGGGTTATTAAATATTTTGATGAATGTGCTGGGGTCTTCGTATCAAGTACTTGCCACAAATACGTTCATGGAAGACTCAGCTGTCCAGTTTAGAAGAAAGGACCTCAATTACTTTTTTCATGTACGGTATCATGAGAAATGTGTTCTTGATATCAATCAATATATACTTTGTGCATGCTTTGTGCATGCTCTTGGAACAAAGAATTGCATTTTATCCCCAACGGCCTTGCTAAACAGTGTAGAATTAGAGAATTCTATTAAACATATTTAATTAGGCTGTTCAAGGGCTGTTGACTAAAAATATAAAGGGTTTTAATCATAAAATACTCGTGATATTTGGGATAAAAAATAAACATGGTGTGTGAAATCAACCCTGCTGGAAGTGCAAGAGGTTATCATGGATGCAGAGGCAGTAAATTATAAATGAAAGGCTGAGCAGCAATGATAAGGGAAACAAGACTTATTGTTTATAAGAAATCTGATGAGCCGAGAAAACAAAAAAAAAATCCTGTGCCCTATGTCCCTAATCAAAACAACAATCTGACAAAACAACAATTAAGAAAACAGAAAGAAGGGTCGGCACTGGGAAACGGCCCTTTAAAAAAAAGCAGTTCAAACAGACACAACCTACATTGGTCATCTAGGATACACTAAAATGTTTCTAAATTTTTTAATTTAATTTTAATATTTTTTAATTTTATATTTATTTCAATGAAGTTTGGTTGCCGAAAGAATCCCGGCTGAAACTGTCAACGGCTGTTTGGAAACAAAGTTCATTTTTTTTACATGGATAATTATTCCCAAGTCTCCATAGTAAACACTCAGGGGCTCATTTACTTAGCTCGAGTGAAGGAATAGAATTAAAAAAACTTCGAATTTCAAATGTTTTTTTTGGCTACTTCGACCATCGAATTGGCTTCTTCGACCTTCGACTACGACTTCGAACGATTCGAACTACAAATCATTCGAATATTCGACCATTCGATAATCGAAGTACTGTCTCTTTAAAAAATACTTCGACCCCCTACCTAAAACCTACCGAGGTGCAATGTTAGCCTATGGGGACGGTCCCCATAGGTTTCCTGGCAATTTTTTGGTCAAAGAAAAATTGTTTGATCGATGGATTAAAATCCTTCGAATCGAACGATTCGATCAAACTATTTGCGGTAATAGTCGAAGTACTGTCTCTTTAAAAAAAAACTTCGACCCCCTAGTTCGCCACCTAAAACCTACCAAAGTCAATGTTAACCTATGGGGAAGGTCCCCATAGGCTTTTCAATGGTTTTTAGGTCGAATTGATGGATTAAAATCCTTCGAATCGAAGGATTCAATCGTTCGATCGAATGATTTTTCATTTGATCGTTCAATCAAACTATTTGCGCTAAATCCTTCGACTTCGATATTCGAAGTCGAAGGATTTACATTCGGCAGTCGAATATCGACGGTTAATTAACCCTCGATATTCGACCCTATGTAAATCTGCCCCTCAGCATCTGATTAAAATAAATACATAAATTACTGCATTCATTTGTAGTGCAGGTGAATTTCCCTGTGTTTTCCATTTCATTTAACAGAAGTAACATTAACAAGTGGATTATTTTTTCTTGTTTGTGTCTCTGTAAACAGTTTAAAACGCAGCACGACAAATGTTTCCCCAAATATGTCAAAGAATGAGGAGTATTAATGATTATTTAGATAAAAAATGTTCTGCTTCTCTATTTAATTAAAGTCATGAAAAGGAATCCTGCTGCACACCTTGTGATTAATGCATCAGGGTTTGTTTTTGTCTTGATAGATTAAATTCTTTGTTTCTGCAGATCATTTGCATAGTATCCCAAATATTGAATATGAATTCCTCCACGTCAGATGCTTTTGGCAAGACTTACATTCGCGGCATAATGATGCCAAGGAATCTCAAAGGAGTGAGCTAATGCATGTTTTCCGTTAGTAGGTTGTAACCCAATTCATCGTGAATACTCCAAATGGAAATATTATTTGAAGTTATTTTACATAACTCTGTTTATGTGGAGGCCCATTTATCAAAGGTCAAATTGTAATGGTTTTAGAGGTATTTGAAACCACAATTAAACTCACTTTCTCTAAAATCACTGAGGTCATGGAAGCTATAAAAAAGAATATGAATATAAAAAGCAAAACAAACCACGCTGGATGATGCTGTAACAATTACAAAAAAGAAATTCAACATTTCAGACAATTACTAATGAAAACAAATCCGAAAACCTCGAAAAGTCTCAATTGATTAAAAAAGGTCCAATAAGATCAGCACAGCTCCCATTGTCTTCTATAGAACTTCAACAGCTTTTTCCTGTCAAATGCTTGTATTTTCATGGTTTTTACACTTAATAAATTTAAATGTTTTAGAAATAAAAACAATATATAGAAAAAGAATAGAAATCCGAATGTTATTAAATCCTCCCTTAGTGTTTCTAATCTATAATTAGGCTGAATTTCTTGTTCTTGTAGGATAAGGTTTGCTCTTTTTTTTATACCAATGCTAGGGCAGGGCAGGGTCAATAATTTTAGTGGTTTAAGAGATTTTTGAAACCACAATGAAACTTGTGTGTACTCTAAAATCACGGATGCAATAAAAGTTATTAAGGGGCAGATTTATCAAGGGTCGAATTTCGAAGTTCAAAAAACTTCGAAATTCGACCATCGAATTAAAAAACTTTTGTTTGATCGAACGATGAAATCCTTCGAATCAAACTATTCGAAGGATTTCAGTGATCGATCGAAGGATTTTTATTCGATGTGTAAAGACTTAGAAAATGGTTGTAGAAGGTCCCCATAGGCTAACATAGCACTTTGGCAGGTTTAACTTGGCAAAGTATTGAAGTCGACAGTACTTCGATTATCGAATGTCGAATATTCAAACGATTTTTACTTTGAATCGAAGTCGAAGTAAATTTGAAATCATAGGGGCTGATTCACTATGGGTCGAATATCGAGGGTTAATTAACCCTCAATATTCGACTAGGAATTTAAATCCTTCGACTTCGAATATCGAAGTCAAAGGATTTAGCGCAGAAAATTCGATCGAACGATTAAATCCTTCGAATCGAACGATTCGAAGGATTTTAATCCAACGATCGAAGGAATATCCTTCGATCAAAAAAACTTAGGCAAGCCTATGGGGACCTGCCGAACTAGGGGGTCGAAGTTTTTTTTAAAGAGACAGTACTTCGACTATCGAATGGTCGAATAGTCGAACGATTTTTGGTTCGAATCCTTCGATTCGAAGTCGTAGTCGTAGTCCGAAGTAGCCAATTCGATGGTCGAAGTAACCCAAAAAAACTTTCAAAATTCTAAGTTTTTTTACTTCGAATCCTTCACTCAAATTTAGTGAATCAGCCCCATAGTATCCAAAAAATTACTTCAAAATTCCCTCAGATTCACTTCGACCCTTGATAAATCTGCCCCTAAAAGATCCAAATATAAAAGTACAAATTGAAAAAAAGTGCAGAAAAAAAACGAATATCTCTAAAACCTCTTAAAATTCAAGTTTTTTGGATAATTACTAGTGAAAAAAACCACCTCGAATAATTGACGAGATTAAGGCCCAACTACTATTACAAATAGAAGCGGCTTCACAACTAGGTCAAGTTATTATTATGGGTCACTTCAATTATCCAGACATTGACTGGGGTAATGGGGTTGCCAAGTCGGAAAAACAGGTTTGTAAATATGTTACTAAAGACTAAAGGTAGTTTGTCGTCCCTTCTTTCTACCCCTTTTGTTCTCATGTTTGTAGTTCTCACGTGCTTCTCCTTTTATTTGCTCCAAAAATCTGATTTTGCTAATCTTGGTGCAACTTCTTCTCTCACTTTCATTTTTATGATCTCATTTCTCTCTCAGTCCCTCTTCTTACTTGTTCTCCTTTGATCTCATCTTTAATCTTTTTTAAGTCCTTCATGGGAAGAGTAGGTATTATGTATTGTTTTTAAAAGTGTCTAGTTACATAATGCGACCATTAAAGACATACAGTAGCGGGTAGGATGTAAAGGTTAAAAAATTTGCAATGTTTTTGAACTTTGTACCCTGCTTTCCAACTTCGGCAGGCAATGAAGAATTCCGTGTGAGGTGGAAACCAGGGCTCTGACCATAATGTAATGTAAATTACCCATTTGGTGAGCTATAGATGCCCTACATTTATAAGAAATCTTATCTTGGGTTTCAGTTTAATTTCTTAAAAAAAAAAATATATATATATATATATATATATATACTGTATGTGTATTTTGCAGTTAGAATTTGACTACAGAGCATGTTACCCTGAAAGTTTACAAAGTGAAATAATATATCGATGGGTTTCTTGTGAATTTTATTTTTGTTGTTTGTTTATGAGAACCAAAAATCTCACTCAACAGGATACAGGCCTTGTTTCTTTTAATTAACCTCCATTTAACCAGTTGGTTTGAGGTGGAGGCAAGTGCCTGTACCACTGATTCAGGGAGACAATTCCACATCTTCACAGCTCTCACTGTAACAAACCCTTCCCAATATTTAGCTGGAACCTCTTTTCTTCTAATCGGAATGGGTGACCTTGTGTCAGCTGGAAAGACCTACTGGTAAATAAATCATTAGAGAGATTATTATATGATCCCCTTATATATTTATACATAGTCATCATATCTCCCCTTAAGCGCCTCTTCTCCAGAGTGAACATCCCCAATTTGGCCAGTCTTTCCTCATAGCTAAGATTTTCCCTTTACCAGCTTAGTTGCCCTTCTCTGTCCCCTCTCTAATACAATAATGTCCTGTTTGAGTGATGGAGACCAAAACTGTACGGCATATTCTAGATGGGGCCTTACTAGTGCTCTATACAGTGGAAGTGTCTAAAGGGCACGAAACGCGTTAGGTTTTATGTCCTAATAAATTTTGGGACTGAGGTGAACTGTGAGTGAATCTCCTTGCTATTTACTTAACCACAACATTTTTTGGTTTATTAGAGTGGTACCATTTACATTATATATTTTTTCTTGTGGCAGCACACACTCTAATTTTTCTCAAAGTGTCTAAAGGGGACACTAAAATATGTGGCCATAGAAAGATATTCTGCTGTTCACAATGTTTAGTCTGTATATGAGTATAATCAAAAGTGAATTTTATTCTGCTGACAACATAATGTTTCAGTTTAACATCCTTTCACTCCTGATCTATATCTGAAATCCATGCATTATTTCCTTCTCTTGTGTGATCTCTGTCCTAGCTATATAAATAGAGAACTTGTCAGACAAACATCTTTCCATTAAATTGCCAGGTCACCTTCTCATCAAGTTTTTGCCATATTTAAAGAATAATTATAGCACATACTGAATCAGCACTTTGCACTGTTTGAAACTGTTCTGGGAAATGGGAACTTGTCAATAATTCTATTGTATATAAAACAAAGGCGCCTTGATGCCATTCTTAGCGAATTTCTGTTACTAAAAAGGTCCCTGCAAGACTCAAAGCAAAGGTAAAAATTACCATCTGACATTTGCCCCATTTTTCAATAATCTCACTAAATGGAAAACATGAATGAAATATTTCTATATGTAAGTATGCTCTGTACTGAAGTGGAAGTATTACCTATGTTTTTTGTTATATTATTAGACAAGCTGAGTAGAGTTTAATAGAAGGAACTCTTGAATTTCTTGTTCTCTACTGCAAGCTCAAGATGAACCTATATTAACTGGTCCGCTGTTTGGAACTGGTAGGTTCCAAACTTCAGAGAAGACTTTGTATGTACGTTATCTTATTTACATATTGTAATAGGATGGCTGACTTTTTATCGCTTTGCCTGGTCTAAGGTGGCAAAGTCAACTGTGGCGACAGAAGTAACGTTCACTTAAATCTGCACTTTACTGAATTTGCGGATTAACGATCTTTCCCAGAGCGAAAAGTCACCTGGAGATAGAGTGTAAATGAACTATAGCAGCGGTCTCTTTCGCTAGCGAATTGGCGCCTGCGTCTGTTAGTGAATTGGTGATGTCCCTGTGGGTGGCAATGCTGGTGAATTGTCGGTAGCATTAGCCACTTCGTCCTTTAGTGAATCTACCCCTGTGTGTTGAATATTTAACAGAGGACTCTGGGACTCAATGCGGCCACTGCTGTAAGTGCTGGATATATTTTTATTTCTGTATACACCAATGTGGGTATTAAAGCAGGACTGTTTTTTTCTAATTTAAAGCCAGTGGGCTGAATGTGTTGCTTTTGTTTAAAATAAAGCCAGTCAAGATCCATAAAACTGTTAACGGTGGCCCTCGTTTTTGTGCTAAAACAGTACTGTGTTTATGATCCTGTCTTACCTTGACCTCACAATATCTTCATAATAATTGTCTGTGAGATACAAAACGCGTAAGGCTGTACCTTTGTGTAACTAAATAAGCTAAATTCTTTTACATGTCTATTTGGAAGATTGTTCCATGACTGACTGCTACACTACAATATGATTTTTATCTGTATAATTGGCCCATAGACATGGTGACCACTTCCTGTCTTGGAAAGAGGTGGCTCATCCTCTTTGGGCTCCATCTTCTGACCCTAGTCGATATGTCTGGAGCGCCTGGTGTCAACAAGGCCCAGCAAGGAGTTCTACCCTAGAGGGACACCCCTTTTAGAGAAAGTCGGGGAAAGGGGGACCCCATGAAAGAGGTGTAGTCAGATATAGGACTAGCATTCGTCAGGAGTATATTCTGGGAATGTAACATAGTAAAGGAAAATAAAAAAAGAAGCAGACTTGTGTTCCATCAAAGAATTGTAGCTTAAGGTAGCTTTCCTTAAAGAAGAACTAAAGCTTATCTAAATACTGTAAGTAGGGCAGTATGTACTATTGTATGTAACTGGCTTCAGTTCAGTACCAGCCCAAGGCAACCACAGCCCATTAGCAGTAAAGATCTGTGTCTCCAAAGATGCCCCATTGTCTGTTGATTCACTGCACATGCTCTGTGCTACTTTCAGTTTCTGAGTTAAGGGGCCGAACTACAATATATGGCATGTATAGAATAGAAATGTCCCAATATAAGGCAGATTAGTGATTAATACAGATAATTACTACATGGCAGCTCAGAAACCAGCACAATTATCATCAGAATTTAATAATCAGCAAACCTGTAGCATCATCTTAAATCAGGGATCCCCAACCTTTTGAACCCCTGAGCAACATATAGAAGTAAAAGCAGTTGGGGAGCAACACTAGCATGAAAAATGTTCTTGGGGTTCCAAATAAGTACTGTGATTGGCCATTTGGTAGCTCCTATGTGGATTGTCAACCTGCATTGTGGCTCTGTTTGGCAGTTTTGGCCTGGTTTTTATACAACCAAAACTTGTAAACCAAAACATATTCAAAAATAAGCACCTGCTTTGAGGCCACTTGGAGCAACATCCAAGGGGTTGGAGAGCAACATGTTGCTTGCGAGCTACTGGTTGGGGATCACTGCCTTAAATAAAAGGCAAACCTCATCTTCTGCTTGATGATTTGTGACAACCCCTAAGCTTTTTCTTCTAAACAGCTGCTTAGATCCCACTGAGCCTGTTCATGTCACAGACACTCCTAACAATATCCAAGATGGGAAACTCCTGTGACTTTTTTTGAAGGCCTGGATCATTACAACTATAGAGATGCTGAATATTTAGGCTGATTTAATAAGGTCAGTATTTCTAGCCATATTCATTTTTAGGGTTTATTTCTTCTTTATGCATTACTGGCCTAAATTGAAGGGACCACAGCGCTGAAGGTATTGCTCTCTGAACAACTGGATGGAATCCAGACCACTAGCTGGTAGCTTAACAGTTGTTCCTGGACTAGGGTTACCACCTGTTCCATTTTTCTTAGGGCTGTTTGGGTTTCAGCTGTGTGAAACCTGAACAATAATGTGGCCAGTATCCATCTCTGATGTCAAATTCGCACCCACATGAGCCACAAGCATGTCCCCAAATATCATAACCCCACACCCATCACTGCTCCACCCATGATGCCATTATCCCACCCCTGGTAGTTTTTTTTTTGCTTAAGTCAGAGGCAATCCAATACTGGACTCACTCTATGATATTAGCATCCAGGTAAACAATTATCCAACAAGAGTCACCATAGTGGTGTCACTTTGCTCTGATCTACCTGTAACTGTATCTGATCACATATACTACTACTTCGTTGATCTGTGAGTATTAAACTTGTAGTGTGGTTTCAATAAAAAAACATTTTGTTTGTTTATTTCTACACAGTAGAAGTTGCACAACACATTATTCTTTCCTCCTCCACTTAACAAGGAGGCAATGGAGTCCAGTGGAACCATGTTCTACCATTCACTCGCTTGAAAGACATTTTTCCATCAAGATAGGGTTGCAAACCTTATATTTTTATTTAGGTAAAATAATGTTTCCTTAAAGGGATACTCTCATGGGAAAAAACATTTTTTTCAAAATGAATCAGTTAATAGTGCTGCTCCAGCAGAAATCTGCACTGAAATCCATTTCTCAAAAGAGCAAACAGATTTTTTTATATTCAATTTTGAAATCTGACATGGGGCTAGACATATTGTCAATTTCCCAGCTGCCCCAAGTCATGTGACTTGTGCTCTGATAAACTCCAATCACTCTTTACTGCTGTACTGCAAGTTGGAGTGATATCACCCCCCTCCCTTTTCCTCCCCAGCAGCCAAACAAAAGAACAATGGTAAGTTAACCAGATAGCAGCTCCCTAACACAAGATAACAGCTGCCTGGTAGACCTAAGAACAACACTCAATAGTAAAAACCCATGTCTCACTGAGACACATTCAGTTACATTGAGAAGGAAAAACAGCAGCCTGCCAGAAAGCATTTCTCTCCTAAAGTGCAGGCACAAGTCACATGACCAGGGGCAGCTGGGAAATTGACAATATGTCTAGCCCCATGTCAGATTTCTAAATTGAATATAAAAAAATCTGTTTGCTCTTTTGAGAAATGGATTTCAGTGCAGAATTCTGCTGGAGCAGCACTATTAACTGATGTGTTTTGAAAAAAACATGTTTTCCGATGACAGGATCCCTTTAATTTTTTTTTTCTTCCTAGCTAAATCTTACACATTCCTTTGAGATACAAACTTTAATTATTGATCGGTGTCCCTATATAGTCTGGTAGAAATGATCTGGGCCAAAGTGGCAGTTTTTTTTACAAAGGCAATATTAGAAATATGTATTTTTTCATTATTTTTCATTTTCAGAACTCCTGTGTTCAACTTAAATTGAATTCCAGTGCCAGGTGAGTTCCAAAGGAGGGAGCAATAATCAATCACGTAGTTTCACCTTCCAGATGATCCAAACCACCCGTGCGTCCTGCCTGGTCAGTCTGACATTGCACAAGAATACATTTATCATGGCCTGCGCTTGTTATCTGTAATGTTATATTTCACAGAACAGGCAGATGGATTATTAGGCAGACAAATTGCTAACAATGGAGAAGAAACGGGAACACTGGAGTAATTGTGCTTTGCCCTGAAACAGAGCAAGTGAAATCCTGTAGAATAACACCAGCGAGGCCAATTTTTGATTCCAAGGAACTCAGTCATTCTTAAAGCAAATTAAAATGTAAAAGCGCTGAAACACTAGAATGGTTAGTGCAGACTATTGTAAGGGGAGAAAATATAACATTATTAGTGTTTCATAAAATTTCTTTTATTCTACACGTTTAACTGATGCAATATTTTGGAGGTGGCCAGAAAAGTGGCATTTTTGCATTGAAGTGCAGATGTTTTGGGTTAATCGAATGAATGTACACCGGAAAACTGTCAAATGTTTATTTAATGTTATTGTTTAAAAGATTTATTGACAGTATTTTTAAAAGTGATAAGGTCTCATTTAATAACGGTAGGCCAAGCACAATGTGTAATTAGAATTGCTCCTATAATTGTTCCATACATAGTAATATAGTAACATAGTAAGTTAGGTTGAAAAAAGACACACGTCCATCAAGTTCAACCTTTTAACTCTATTTTAACTTGCCTAACTGCCAGTTGATTCAGAGGAAGGCAAAAAAAAAAAACACTCTGAAGCCTCTCCAATTTGCCTCAGAGGGGGAAAAAATTCCTTCCTGACTGCAAAATGGCAATGGGACCAGTCCCTGGATCAACTTGTACTATGAGCTATCTCCCATATCCCTGTATTCCCTCACTTGCTAAACACCATCCAACCCCTTCTTATACCTATCTAATGTATCAGTGCACTGCCTAAGCCAGTGTTTTTTGGTGCTTCTATCCTCTATGACCTCCCGCTGGTCAGTGGTATATACAATTTCTTATAGAAGTGAGGAGAGCATACCAAATGCAGATTGCTGCTGCAAGGTACTTTATTTCAGACAACACATACTACATGTAGTCTATATGTGTATGTAATCTGAAATAAAGCACCTTGCAGCAGCAATCTGTATTTGGTATGCTCTCCTCTCCTATTTAATGTATCAGCCTGTACCACTGATTTAGGGAGAGAATTCCACATCTTCACAACTTTCAGTGTAACAAACCCCTTCTGAATATTTAGCCAGAACCTTCTTTCTTCTAATCGGAACAGGTGACCTTGGGTCAGCTGGAAGGACCTACTAGTAAAAAAGCATTAGAGTAATTATTGTATGATACAGTAGTTATCATATCCCCCTTAAGCACATCTTCTCCAGCATGAACAACCCCAACTTGGCCAGACTTTCTTCATAGCTAAGATTTCCCATACTTTTTATCAGCTTAGTTGCCCTTCTCTGGACCCTTTCCAGTTCAGTAATATCCTGTTTGAGTGATGGAGACCAAAACTGTACGGCATATCCTAAATAGGGTCTTACCAGTGCTCTATACAGTGGAAGAATGACCCCCTCCTCCTGTGAATCTCTGCCCCATTTAATACAGCTCAAGACCTTATTTGCCCTTGATGCTGCTGACTGGCATTGCTTGCTACAGACAAGTTTATCATCTACAAGGACTCCAAGGTACTTTTCCATTATGGATTTGCCTAGTGCAGTCCCATTAAGGGTATAAGTGGATATTGTTACATCCCAGGTACATGACTTTACATTTATCAACATTGAATCTCATTTGCCACTTAGCTGCCCAGATTGCCAGTTAGTCAAGATCGTGTTGCAAGTGCCACATCCTGGATGGAATTAATTGGGCTGATAATTTTGTGTCATCTGCAAACACTGATACATTACTTACAACACCCTCCCCTAAGTCATTAATGAACAAGTTAAATAAAAGTGGACCCAATACTGAGCCCTGAGGGACCCCACTAAGAACCTTACTCCAAGTAGAGAATGTCCCATTAACAACCACCCTCTGTACCCAATCCTGTAGCCAGTTTCCTATCCACGTGCAAACGACTTCATTAAGCCCAACAGACCTTAGTTTAGAAAGCAGTCGTTTGTGGGGCACAGTATCAAACACATTGGCAAAATCCAAAAAGATCACATCTACTGCCCCCCCCACTGTCCAGCATCTTACTTACCTCATCATAAAAAGCAATCAAATTAGTCTGACATGACCTATCCTTCATAAAGCCATGCTGATTGTTGCTCATAATGCCATTCACTAGGACAACATTTTTAATCGGATCCCTTAAAAAGCCTTCAAATAACTACAGCAGTTGAGTCTGTTTGGCTCTTTTATTATTTATTAACATCTATTTATATAGCGCCAACATATTTCGAAGTGCTCTTGCAGAAGAACCCTCTAATGAAGTGGTCCCCAACCTTTTTAATCCATGAACCACATTTAAATGATAATAATGTTGGTGAGCACCACAACAGGGAATAAGCTCCTAGAGGTTGGCAAATACAGGTTGTGACTGGACCAATATGGACTTCTAGCAGGTGGCCCTGGTTGGCAGCAAACACATCATCATGCCATTAAAACATGCCTCCGTGTCTAAATTCAAGTTGCTTCTTTCTTTGAGGCTTCTGAGATCAACATCAAAGGTGGTGGTCATCTAGCTGAAGCTTGTGAACCACTAGTTACTGCTCCACATTTATAGGTGTGTAAAAGTCAATATAAAGATAAATTCATACCATACCTAACAATGGAGATGTGTTAATGCTCCATTTGCCATTGGTATTCATTTTTTTATAACTTGGGTTTTTCGAGTTTTTTTAGCTTTTTATTCGGCAGCTCTCCACTTTGCAATGTCAGCAATCTGGTTGCAAGGATACAAGTTACCCTAGCAACCATGCACTGATTTGAAGAAGAGACAGGAATATGAATAAGAGAGGCCTGAATAGAAAGATGAGTAATAACAAGTAGCAATAACATTACATTTGTAGCCTTACTGAGCATTTGTTTTTTTAGATGGGGGTCACTGAGAAGATGAAGGCAAGTAATTCAAAAACTTAAAAAAAAATAAACAAAAAATTAACAATTGAAAAGTTGCTTACAATTGGCCATTAGTGAATTAGAATTTGCGGCAAATTTGCGAGATTCGTCAAATAAATTCGCAAAACACCTGCAAATATTTGCTGGCGAAAATTCGCAGGCGTCAAAAAAAATGGACGGCGGCGTTCCTTTTTTTGGACGCCAGAGCATTTTCGCCAAAAAACAGACACAGTTTTTTAAATTTTTTGCCATTTCGCGAATTTAGCTAATTTTTCAGCGAAGCAAAACGGCGCAAACTCGCCCATCACTATTGGCCATTCTATAACATACTAAAAGTTAACTGAAAGGTGAGCCACCCCTTCAAAATGCTATTTCCCTGCAGATACACAATACATTGCACATAAGAAAAGGGTGTCCTGCAATTTACGGTCCTGCCTGATCCCCGATCGACTCATAAAGTCAACCTTGTTTTAGCTCCAGAAGACAAACTATCGAAAGCTACAAAAGTCAGAGCCGTTTGTCACCCTCTTTCTCACCAGACTCTGCTAACTGCCAGTTCTCCTGACCCGTGTGGATTATTTAATTGCCCTGCAATATAAATCTTGACATTGATTAATCAAAAATCAATTTAACTGAGTGTCTTTAATCTAAGAATATTCTTCTCTAAACTGCCGGGCAGTCGAGAAACCACATTCAATGAATTCAAAACATTCTAATCAATGCAGACCACTATGTATCAAAAAGTCAACTTACAGATTTTTAAGTTGTTTTAATAACATGTTTATAGTGATGGCCGAATAAATTAGACAGGGCTAATTCGTGGGGATTTTCTGCGTTTCGCCGCTGGTGAATAAATTAACAAATCGGCAGCGAAAATTCACCGGCGAAAAATCTGCTGCGTCTAAAAAAAAATCTGACGCGCGCATAAACATTGTCGCGCATCAAAATTATTCGGATGCCCATTGACTTTAATGCATTGGCCAAAATAGTCGCACAAATAACAATTGTGGCAGATGTCGACATTGACCCGTGTAAAAATTGTTTTGACGCCCATTGACATAAACTTTTCGGAGTTGCACGAATTTCACAGGAAATTTGCTAATTTTCCAGCGAAACTCGACAAATGACTACGTAGTTACTTATTTTTTGATTGATTTGCCTTTTGTCTATATAAATGATTTGACCTCGCCATCTAAAGAGCATGTTGCCCAGGGTCGGACTGGGCCGGCGGGAAAGCGGGATAAAACCCGTTGGGCCAACAGCCTTCATGGGCCCCGCCAGCCCAGACCCGCTCACTGCTGGCAGAGCCTCCTTGCTGATCGCCTCCCCCTGCAGCATGAAGAAATGGCGCGTACTGAAGAAGGTATGCACTGTCAGGGGAGGGCACATAGTGAGCAGGAGGATTTTCAGCAGGGGCCCATGCGGGTGGCAGCAGGGGGTCCGAGGCCCATGCGGGTGATGGAGGGTTGTCGGAAGCCTGTGCGGGTGACCGAGGGGGGGGGTCTGAGGCTAATGCAGGTGATGGAGGGGGGTCGGAGACCAAAGGGGTGTGGGCCCCAGATGTGGCAGCCCCGGTAGGACCGCCCCTCCCCAGTCCTCCAATAACGTTGCCTGTAAGCACTGATGACCTTAGGGCAGGTAGCCAAGTACAAGGTACCATTGCACCCGCAGGTGCTCCCTTATAGATGGGGGGGCAGGACCTCCACCCAATCAATATGAATACAGCATTCTATTCATGGACATTAATGTCTGTTCTCTGCTTCGGCGGGCATTGACACGTGGCAATTCATTTAGGGTACAACGTGCAAAATCCTGGCGGATTGCACCCATTTTGTGCACATAATTCCTAATTAAGTACACATGTACTTAAGAATTTCCTTGAGTCTTCTCGAGATTTAAAGAAATGATCTGGTAGGTAAGTTTGGGTGTTCTGATACTTTGGGGAGAGGGTTTAGGATAAAAATAAAAAGTCAACAAATGTTACAGGTATAGCTGGGAGAAAACACCTTGAGATTTCCCATAGCCTCTACAAAAAGATACTATACAACGACAGGTACGGGGTTCATTATCTGGAAACCCATTATCCAGAGTGCCCAAAATAAAGGAAAAGACATCTCCCATAGACTCCATTTTATCTGAATAATGTGGATTTTTTAAAAAAATCATTTCCTTTTTCTGTGTAATAATAAAACAGTAGTTTGTATTTGATCCCAACTAAGATATAATTAATCCTTATTGGAGGCAAAACCAGCCGATTGGGTTTTTTTAGGGGTAGATTTATCAAAGGTCGAGCTATTTTTGTGTACTTCGACTAGGGAATAGTCCAAATTCAATTCGAATTTGAAATACAATCCAAAAATTTGAATATCGAAATTTATCATGTACTGTCTCTTTAAAAATTTGACTTCGACCATTCGGCATCTAAAACCTGCCGAATTGCTGTTTTAGCCTATGGGGGACCTCCTAGAACCTATTTGGAGTCAATTGGTGGAGTTTGAAAAACTTTTATATGAATTCGATCAAATGCGCTATTGCTTCGATTCGTACATTTCGAATTCGGCCAAATACAGACCTATTCGATCCAAAACAGGAGTATTCGCCAAAAAAAACTTGAATTTGAATTCAAATTTCGAAGTTTTTCAAATTCGAAATTCGTCCCTTGATAAATATGCTCCTTAATGTCTAGTAGACAATATATTAAGATCCAACTTACAGAAAGATCCATTATCCAGAAAACCGCAAGTCCCAAGTAGTCTGGATAACAGGTCCCATATCTGCATTACAGCAGGAGGTATTTCTCTGTACAAGTCAACATTTAGCAGAAACATCTCCCTCATTTTGCCTCTACAGAGAGAAATAGCATAAAACTATATTCAGGCATGGGCAGGGCCGCCATCAGGGGGTCACAGGGGGGGCAGTCCTGCCGGGCGCTGCACTTCACTCTGCAAATCTGTCACTGAGCTGCATCTCGTGCGTACACGTGACGTCAGTACGGACGCCCGCCGCCTGCAGTCAGAAGATTGAGGAGGACGTGTTTCCTGGAGACAGCAAAGACACGGAAGACCCTCCTGGTGGAAGAAGAAGACGCCAGCACAAGAGAACACCGCAGGTAAGTGCCACTGACCACCAATGCGGGCCCCTGAACCACCAATGCGGGCCCCTGAACCCCCAATGCGGGCCCCTGAACCCCCAATGTGGGGGGCTTCTAGTCCCCATACGGGCCTCTGAACCACCAATGCTTGGCCGCTAATGCCCATGCAGGCCCCTGATCACCAATGAGGGCCCCTGAACCACCAATGAGGGCCCCTGCACCACCATGCAGGCCCCTGATTCCCCAATGCAGGCCCCATATCCCCCATGCAGGGTCCCAGATCCACCAATGCAGGGCCCCATATGTTTTTTTTTTTTTATTTGTGACCCCTGGCTGCGAATGTAGCTCTGGCATCCCCTTTATTGATGTGGTGTCAGGCTTAATAACCCTTTTGCCAAAATGATTTTATTTACTGTTTGTGCTTGTGTCCATGTGACATTTGTACTGGTGGGGACGTGGTTAAGGTGGGGCGTGGTTAGGGGCATGGTTAGGGGAGGTGTTGTGAGGGGGGCCTAGAAAATTTTGTTGTGTGGGGCCCTGTGATTTCTGATGGCGGCCCTGGGCATGGGCAATGCTTGTAATAAACACAATTCATCAGGAACAGCCCCTAAGTTTGCTCATAGTCAGTACAGAGAGATCCCATAAAACTATGGCAGCATACTGTAGGTATTCCCCTGTACTAAGCACAATTCAGCAGGAACAGTCCCTAACTTTGCTCATAGTCTGTACAGAGAGATCCCATAAAACTATGGCAGCATAGGTATTCCCTGTACTAAGCACAATTCAGCAGGAACAGTCCCTAAGTTTGCTCATAGTCTGTACAGAGAGATCCCATAAAACTATGGCAGCATAGGTATTCCCTGTACTAAGCACAATTCAGCAGAAAAAATTATGAAGTAAACTGTCTATAATATAGAATTGGAGTGCAATTTATTTGCCAATAACTACAGCATTAATAATTGATAAGGGTGTAAAAAGGTCTGCAGTAATTCATGCAATAAGTTCATTACATGCAAACAATCATCTTAAATTTAGCTTGTACCACATTATACTAAGTCTGTCCAATTTCTACAACATCACTTTAGGAAGGTTGTGCTAAAACACCGCCCATTATATGGAATCTCATCTGCCACATGGCAAACAAATCAAATCATTGAACTGATCCTTCCAATTTGTATCCCGATTGCTCCGCACACTTTTAACTCATGAGTGGGAAGCCCATCCTGCAGTTTTATTTAGTTATTTTCCAGGTCTGTGTCTGAAAACTTTTTTTTTTCATAGAAACCTTTACTAACCCATCAGTTTACATTTAGGAGATCGACATGCCGCTTGCTCCCTCAGCTGAACCTCAGTAACTGTCTCTTCCAATAAGTTGGATGAAGCAAATGTCGGCTTCCCACAAGGAAGTGCACGGGAGGTTGGAGGCTTCGGAGGAGAACTCAATTTTTGATGTATTTAAAGAATAATCGGATAAATATAAATATTCATCTGTTTAATACGGTAAGAGCGGATGATTATCTTTCCAGTCGGAATGCATTTACATATTTTGGTTTTATGAAACAAAACAGAGCATTGTTGTGCCACTTCTGCTGTTTCCAGTCCTTCTCCAGTGCCGTTGCTATTCTCAAGCTTGTCAGAACAATATTAAATAAAACAGAGGCTGAATCCGGCTGCCACATGGAATATCTGTGCAAGTTTCAATGTGGGGAATTCTTCTGCCTTTCTAATGTCCCAAGATCCCTGATGCCTTCATATGCCATCAGCGCTGGCTTTCCTCTCCGCACTCCCTGATGCCCCTGTTCTTTTTTTGGATGGAGAACTGCGACTTGCTGAAATACAAGGCTTTCTGTGGAAATAAAACGTAAAGACCTATATAATGTGCAAATACAGCTTTTATCGGCATTTGCATTGTGTATAATATGTCGTTTTATAGACAGACACTATATAGGCAGAAGTGAAAATTCTAATGAAAAAAAAGTCAAATTTCGAGCTAATGTTTGTGTAATTCAACTAGGGAATAGTCCAAATTCAAATTTGAAAAAATTTAGAAAATTTGAATTTTATCTTGTACTGTCTCTTTAAAAATTTGACTTCGACCATTCGGCATCTAAAACTTGCTTCTTTAGCCTTAGAGGACCTCCTAGAACGTATTGGTGAACTTTGAAAAATCAAAAAAAAACAATTTTGGAAAAACTTCAAATCGAATTCCATCGAATGCGCTGTTACTTCGGTTCATGCGATTCTAATTGATAAAAAATCCAAACGTATTCAATCGAAAATGAACCTATTCGGCAAAAAAAAACCTTTTTGATAAATTTCTTTTTTAATTCGAATTTTGAAGTTCAAAAAAACTCCCATTACTTTGAAATTCAATCCTTGATAAATCTACCACTAAAATGGGGTGAATCCATTTTTGTGCCCATATCTTTTCTGCTTTCCAGTGCTAAATCAATAATTAAATATGACTCAGGTCAATTGATTATAAATTCATTAAGGTAACCGCATTAAATAGGATCAATACTAAAAAACACCAAACAACAATACTCAGGTTCATGAATTGAAATAGGAAAATGGAAAAGGAGAGAGGTGGAGTTGTCCCAAACCTACTACAGGTATAGGATCCCTTATCCGGAAACCCGATATCCAGAAAGCTCCGAATTACGGAATGGCTGTCTCCCATAGACTCCATTTTATCCAAATAATCCAAATTTTTAAAAATGATTTCCTTTTTCTGTGTAATAATAAAACAGTAGCTTACACTTGATCCCAACTAAGATATAATTAATCCTTATTGGAAGCAAAACCAGCCTATTGGGTTTATTTAATGTTTAAATGAATTTCTAGTAGGCTTAAGGCATGAAGACCCAAATTACAGAAAGATCCATTATCCGGAAAACCCCAGGTCCGGAGCATTCTGGATAACAGGTCCCATACCTGTACCTAAATAGTTTCTAATCCCTGGGACACCACAAAGACAAAGAAGGCAGAGCTACCCGTGGTCTTGAATATTAATCTAAGCCCTAAGCTGTAGAGAGCTGTGATGGCCTAAAAAAACACAAATCCACGGCCTCCTGTAAGTTTAGTATCCAGAGAGAAGAAATAGTGAACCGAGTACTGGATAATTCACCACCACCCCTTCAATTGCTATTTGACCCAATCTTAAAATTGGGTCAAATGGCGTTTTGAATCCACTTAATCATAGCTTTTTAAATATTTTAAAATTGGGTCAAATAGCTGTTGAAGGGGTGGTGGTGAATTATCCAGTCATCGGTTCACTATTTCTTCTCTCTGGATACTAAACTTACAGGAGGCCGTGGATTTGTGTTTTTTTAGGCCATCACAGCTCTCTACAGCTTAGGGCTGCTGACTGCTCTTCTGGATCCTGATTCTGTACTGTGCTGATTGGTTTTTGACCCTGGCCTGTTTCCTTAACTTAAGGTGGCCATACACGGGCCGATAAAAACTGGTGACAGACCAAGTCGGCAGCTTATTGGCATCCGAAAGTTGGCCAGATCTTGATCGGATGGGACTAAAAACCCGTCGGATCGCGGCCGCATCTGTTTGTTGATGCAATCCCGCGATCCAACCGCCTGTAAAGCCCCCTTAGGATCTTATCGTTGGGCCCTAGGGGAGAGATCCGCTCAAACAAGCGGATCTCTCCTTGTATGGCCACCTTAAGCTTTGCTCTAACCTCGTTACTCCTGGTTCCCTTGCCTGCCCAGAACTCTAGCCTTGATTCTCTCACTTTAAGTCCTGGCGACATCCAAGTAGCAAAGGATTCCACTTAAAACTGTGTCAGAAACGTGAGCTGTGCCGGAACCTTGGTGTCTGTTCTGGATTTTGGGATACCAAACATTACAATGTGGTGGTGTACAGTAGGTATGTTTATATATGTTTGCACTGGGGTTGAACTTAATGGACTTTTTTCAACCCTGATTAACTATATATAATCAGACTTATCAATAGTCCACTACAAATCCCTGGAATCAGCCAATTAGAGTAGGAGAAATGTGTTCATGAGTATGTTGAATGCTGCTGGAAATAATGTTTGTTTGAGATACTCACCAACAGCTGTAAAAAAAAATTGGGGAAACAGATTTATAAACCATTTATAAACCATTAGTTAAAGTTTACTAGTATTTCCCTTTAAAAGAACTGACAGCCGAATACTAATGATGTCAAATTCAATTCATCACTTTCTGTCATTATTATTATTATTATTATTATTTTCATTTCATTTAGCAAACACCTATTGTTTAGCTCTTCCGCTAGCAGATGTTCCATATAATAAGCCACACTAGCACCCGACATTTCAGTTTTCATTAATTACACATTTAAAATGACACAATCTGCTAAATCGTCTTTTGAAATTTTGCAGAATATGCTGAACTTCAAGCAAATGGAAGGCATTCGTTATCTTTAAAGTCAATTAGCATGTGTTCACTTAATATTCTAGAGCAAAGTATTGATTTCCACATCTGTCCCGGCGAAAGTCAATTCTTTTAATCTCGGGGAACATTAGAAGAATCTAAACCTCAAGTATTCGGCGTTCAGCAATATTTGTATATTTCCATAAAAGAGATACATGTTAATTCCTGTCCCTGATTGCAATTAGCGATTTTCTTTTTTATCATTGTTCTCTTAAAGGGAATTCATGTCCTACCACATTTTTTCTGATGACAATTTTATTATTTAGAGCTACATACAAGTTTATTTTATAATAATACACAAAAGCCATGAATTTCCTGTAAATTATATCCTTATAAACGGTGAGTTCTGATGTCATCAGTTATAAACGGTGAGTTCTGATGTCATCAGTTATAAACGGTGAGTTCTGATGTCATTTCTGTCACATGACTCACTGAAACTTGTGTATTATAATAAATAAAGTACCCCCAGTTGCAAAATATGAGGATATTAGAAGTTACCTGTACCTGTATAAAACCACTCGCCTTCAGCCTCGTACTTTTATATGGTCATGAAACTCCTTGGTAACTTATAATATCCTTATATTTTACAAGAGGGGGTACTTTATTCACTATTTATTGGACATACAGAAGAAGCCAAGGGGAATTTACATTTTGTCACACCATCAACAGACACCATATTTTAGTGTTTTGTTTTTTTATTTTAATGGCTACAATCAATACAATAAACAATCTTTACTAGTGATTGGCGAATTTTTCCCATGAAAAAAATTCCAGTGAAATTCGCATAATGGCAAAAAATTTGCGGAACTCGAATTTTGACGCCTGTGTCAATTTTGACACCGCATAAAAGTCAATGGGCGGTCCGAATAGCGTTGACGTGCGACGGTTTAGACGCGAGTGACTTTTCCCACGCTGGCGAATTGTCATGGGAGTTTCAGATTTATTCGCCACCGGCAAAATGCAGAAAATTGTCGTGAATTCGTGACTGGCAAATTTATTCGCCAATCACTAATATTTACACAAATTATACATTATTACACAGCATATTATATTCTACTACCTGCATTTAAGTTTTGCCAACCCATACATAGTATAGAAAAATGATATTCAATAAATGACATTTTATACCAATTATACTAATTATGGGCCAGATTCAATTTGGCGAGAAAAAGGTTTATCACATGAAAACTCATGGACGAGATTCAATTTGAGATGCAGTTCGGTTTATCACGTGAAAACTTTATTGAAGTCTATGGGGAAAAACTGGAACTGGATTAAAGGGGAAGGAAACCTCCTCGGCGCTAACCCGCCACCCCCCCTCCCGTGTATTGCCCCCCCTCCCTCCTCCCCCCTGGCCTACCCCTCCCGCTGGGCAAATGGCCCTAACTTGTTACTTACCCTTCTGCGCAGGTCCAGTCCAGGGAGTTCACAGGCGACATCTTCTTCCACGCGATCTTCTTTCTCCTTTGACCGGCGTTTTGGCGCATGCGCAGTAGGAGCATTTCGCCAGTACGGATCTACTGCACATGCGCCAAAAGTCACGCGCATGCGCAGTAGATCGTACCGGCGAAACGCTCCTACTGCGCATGCGCCGGTCAAAGCAGGAAGAAGATCGCGTGGAAGAAGATGCCGTCTGTGAACTCCCTGGACTGGACCTGCGCAGAAGGGTAAGTAACATGTTAGGGGCATTTGCCCAGCGGGAGGGGTAGGCCAGGGGGGAGGAGGGAGGGGGGCAATACACGGGAGGGGGGGTGGGTGGGGGGTTAGCGCCGAGGAGGTTTCCTTCCCCTTTAAGAGAAAAGTTTTTTCTCCTTGGGGCAAATTTACTAAAGGCGAATTTACTAAAATTCGCCAGCGTGACGTCATTTCGGCACTTTGCCGATTTACTAACGGTAGCTGGCGTAATTTTGCCAAGGAGATAGACTTTGGCGCAACTTCGCACTCTAACGCCAGGCGAATTTTGGGTCTGGCGAAAGAGCGTTCCTCAAAAAAAAATTTTTTTTTTTCTTATTTAAAGGGTGATAGACTGAAAAAGATCGTAAATTTTCTTTTGGGGTACCCTCCTTCCCCCCTACATTTGATAACATATGGCACATAAACTATACTGTGGGCTCATGTGTAGGGCAATATAACAACTTTATATAATTTTATTAAGGTTCCCTGGCCTTGTGTAGTGTAATGTATTTGCTGCAACATATACGTCCATTGTACTTTAACTGCACGCCGTATGCAAATTAGCCAATGCTAGCGTAACTTCAAACTGCTGAGCGTAATTTCGACAGCGTTCGGAACCCTGTGTGCAACTTCGGATCTTCGAGAATTAGTGTTGTCCAGGCGAATTTACGCCTGGCGAAGTGGTGCGGTGTGCGTGAAGCCATCGCTGGCGAATTTTGGCCGGTTAGTGAATTTGCCCCGAAATCTCGTCTATGAGTTTTCATGTGATAAACCATGAGACAACTTTTCTTACTGAATTGAATCTGGCGCTGTATGTACTAATGTGACTTGTTCCTCACCCATAGGTATCCTTGATAGATAGCCTTGAAAGACCCAACCCTCAGTTATTCAACCAGTCTTTCCATATACTCTTAGTTTGCCTCTCAACTCAATGATCTTTTGTACATAGTTAACACCTTTCCTAATAACTTCAACCACTGTATTATGTCCAGGGACAATGCTCGCATCCATTGTCTTACGAGCATAAAATAGAACTTCTTATAGAATTTCTTCTTTCAGTATCTCCCACTATCCTTGCTTCTGAAGTACTGTATATTGTAGGCCAATCTTCTCCTATAATTTTTGGTCTTACCGACACATTTCAATATTACCAGCAGAAGCCCCTTGCAAACCCTTCTTTGGAGCAGAACAATACTTTAAGATAAAAACTGCAGTTCTGAAAAAAACGTGCATCTAAAAGGATGTGTCTATTTAACAGAATTTCTCACAGTTATCCAAAAGCTTCTGTAGATGTGACCTGCTGGGCTGCAGATGAGAAACACAAGGCAGAGGACAATAACGTTGACCATCTCTTAAACAATTTCAGCTGATCACAAAGAATACAAAATTGTTGGGAAAGCGCCTGCTGAGTTTTATTACTTTCACTGCGATCGTGTGATGGATTAGCGGCAAACTGCGTGGGGCTGTCAAAAATGTCCTCCAGACCAATACCCAGTATACAGTAAAACCGCTTTATTTAGCAGCGTAGCCCTACTGATGTAATGTGCGACAATAAATGACTTTCTAGGAGACGAAAGGCCAGCTCAAGCCGGACAATAATAAACGGCCTATTATGCATCCCTGAGGGAGAGAAAGATGAAAGCTCAGGTAATAATAAACTGAATTTTATTTCCTCTCCTTTCACTTTTCGACAACGCTTTTCTCAAGGCGTTACAAGCAGCGAGAAGTCTTTGAGAACTACATCTGGCCAGTCATAAACTTTCCCTCTACCGGGAACATATTTTTTTTCAATGAACGGACTTGTCGGAGTCGTTTACAGAATACAGAATTTAAAAATGGTGGCCGCCTGGAGCCAGATGTGTGTACTGAAAACGGCATCTCGTTTTTGTGATTTACCAGCAGTCTGGATTACCTTAACTTTAAAAAAAAAGGAAGGCAAAATATTCAGTGTAAACATAAGCTGCAGAGTTGCACATTATCCCTCTATATCTTTCTCTACTAATCTCTTATAATGCCCTGAAGGGACTTTTAATTTAAACATCTGGAAATCCTTATGGTACGGTGAAAATAAGGTGCTGAGTGGATAAACAGCTGAGCAATAAAAACCTCTGAAATAAGCAGAGACTTTTTTTTTTTCCCCCCAGAAATCTTCCGACTTCCTAAAATTGCAGTGTGTACTTTATGTGCTAATTCTGCTTTTCTCTTGCAACTAATCTCATGACATTTAATGGTTCCATTACAGTAGAAAACTATTGGGTATTTGCATAAAAGGAACATCGGAAGATAGTTGCAGAGAACGCATTCTGCTTAGAAATGATATCTTTGTTTTCACTAAGAACTTTTAAATACTATTACTGGAGCGCTCTATAGGATCATTATGCTCCGAGCAATCTGTTTAGACAAACGGAAGAAGAAATTCGTCAGAGTTCTTCATCGTTATCGTTCAATGGTAGAGAGAGAAAAAAAAACACCCCACCATAAAAATGAATATTCAGCTCTAATGGTGCAGACAATAATAAAATAAAATGGGGAAAAAGGAGGTTTGAGAGGAGCATCGATGGGCGCATGAAACAAATCTAATTTTAATGAGTCAATGAAACCTGAAAACGGGCTAACATAACGATATATCACAGATGTTTATGCTGGAAAGTTACTTTGTTTTTTATGTCTACTCCGTTATAAATAAATTATTTCCAGAAACAATGGGGACAGCTTTGACATATTTGCCTACTTAATTAAAATAAATCACAATCAATACAGGGAGACGTGCTAAAAGAAAATTGATGAAAATGATCTACAAATTATTGATAATAAGCTGTTCTCCAGGAACTCACTCTCCAGAAAGCTCCAAAATATGACAATCCCATTTCCCCTTGGGTACAATTTAAACAAACAATTCTTTAATATTAACTGACTTGCATTTTTCTGTATTGCCTAAAAAAGGAACTTGTAGTCTAGTATAAATCCATATTGGTTGCAACCTTTTTAAAAAAAAAAAATTAAGACATTAAAGGAACAGTTCTGTGTAAAAATAAAAACTGCTTAAATAGATAGGATGCACAAAATAAAAAATGCTTCTAATAAAATTAGTTAGTCAAAAATGTAATGTATAAAGGCTGGAGTGATTGGATGTCAAATATAATAGCCAGAACACTACTTCCTGCTTTTCAGCTCTCTAACTCTGAGTTAGTCAGAGGCTTTAGGGTCAGGCCACAATGGGCGTTTTGGGGAGATTTGGTTGCCTGGCGACTAATCGCCTCATTTTTGTGGCGACCAATCTCCCTCACTCTGTGCCGGCTAAAATGAAAAAACGCGCTAATCACACCTGGCGATTCTTTTTCCGAAGTCGCCCGAAGTTTCCTCGTGAGGCAACTTCGGGTGACTTCAGAAAACGAACCGCTGTGTGTGATTAGCGAGGCGATTAGTCGTCAGGTGACCAAATCTCCCCAAAACGCCCAGTGTGGCCTTACCCTTAAGGGGACATAACTGTTCAGTGAGTTGGAATTGATCCTGAGTATGCAGCTCAGATTCAGAAGCAACAAGTATGACCCATGTGACCCCCCTCAAGTCTCTGATTGGTTATTGCCTGGTAACAGTGAAAAGCAAGAGAGCTGAAAAGCAGGAAGTAGTGTTCTGGCTATTATGTTACACATCCAGTCACTCCAGACTTTATACATTACATTTTTGGCTAACTAACTACTGTATATTGAAAAAGTTGTTTTTTTTGCACAGCCTATCTATTTACCCAGTTTTTATTTTTACACTAAACAATTCCTTCAAGAAAATAACATGGCCTGGAGACACCCACAAATTTCCATTAAATAAATCAACCTATACTTAAATGACTCCATGCAGACGACACTGTGGGGTCAATTTAGGAACTTTGGAGAACTTTCGTTACTCTGATTTGGGCTTTTTTAAAAATTTTCTCATTGTTCCCTCATCCACGAGTATCAAGTGTAAAATCCATGAAAGTATGCAAAGTAAACGCTGTTGAGTTAATAAAGAAGACAATGGAAGTTACCTTTTATATCTTGCAAAGATCTGTCTTTTATTCGTGGTTTTTGAGACATCCAAACATTCGTCTTCAAACAAATTTACATTCCTTCACAAATTTTTCAGGTTTCCAGATTATTTTTGGATCTCTCATGTTCAGCTATTTTTGTTCCTGCATTTTATAATACGAGTTTATAATAACTTTCATGGCATTCAGTTTTAGAGGAGTTTAATCATTGCTTCAAAAACCTCTATTACCGATAAAAATGAACCTTTAATAATGGGCCTCTGTGTCACTGTCACATAATAAAATCTACTAATCACTGCACTGGTGGGCAACAAAACAGAATGGAGAAAGGAAAAGTACCCCGCTTACTTGGCAGTTATTTATATAAATTGTTTCAATACCTGTTAGTTTAAGGACTCGCTCAATGATATTGCCACAACTTATAATGATTTTATTGTGGGCGGATTTATCTATTGGTTTTTAATTTTAATTTAATAGAATGACTAACAGGTATTGAAACAATTTATATAAGTAACTGCCAAGTAAGATTATTAGCAGGGTACTTTTCCTTTCTCCGTTTTTTTGAATTATCAAGTACTGACTTAGGTCAGACCTCTGCTTCAATCTTAGGATAAAATATTGTGACACAAGTAAAGGGATCGTCCGTGTGTTTTAACAAAATGCTTATGAAAACCCAAAGACCATGTGTCAAATTAAATATGACACGTTTTTTTAATTTGTCTCCTTATGATTGGCTGTAATCTGCTGACTTCATTGTTATCTTGAAAGTAAAGGGCCACCACTAGTTTCCTCAGTATCCTCCAGGCTGGTCAGATGACCTTAGTATGTATCTTACACTTTCCCCATCACTAAACTTTTATCTTAATTTTAATTTTACTTATTTTTGTTCAATATATGGATCTATAAGCTTATTTCTGTTTCAATCCAAAGGCTTCTGGTGGTTTAAAAGTTTAAAAAAAAAACAATAAGGGGGCCATTTACTTAGTTTGAGTGAAGGAATAGAATAAAAAATACTTTGAATTTCGAATGTTTTTTTTTGGCTACTTCAACCATCGCATGGGCTACTTCAACCTTCGACTACAACTTCGACTTCGAATCGAACGATTCAAACTAAAAATCGTTCGACTATTCGATAGTCAAAGTACTGTCTCTTTAAAAAAAACTTTGACCCCCTAGTTCGCCACCTAAAACCTACCGAAGTCAATGCTAGCCTATGGGGAAGGTCCCCATAGGCTTTGCTATCTTTTTCAGGTCAAAGAAAAATCATTCGATCGATGGATTAAAATCCTTCGAACCAAACAATTCAAAGGATTTAATCGTTCGATCGAACGATTTTTTGTTCGATCGACCGAATTACGCTAAATCCTTTCGACTTCGATATTCGAAGTCGAAGGATTTCAATTCGGCAGTCGAATATCGAAGGTTAATTAACCCTCGATATTCGACCATAAGTAAATTTGCCCCCAAGTGCTTAATTTTTATGAGAAAGAAAGAAAGAAAGAAAGAAAGAGAAAGAAAGAAAGAAAGAAAGAAAGAAAGAAAGAAAGAAAGAAAGAAAGAAAGAAAGAAAGAAAGAAAGAAAGAAAGAAAGAAAGAAAAATAGAAAAGGAAATATTCATTATTAGCTTTGAAAGCAATAGTATATACAGATAGGGAGGAAGGAAGGAAATATTAGCTATGATTGCAATAGTATTTACAGATTGCAACCGTCCCTTAATTCAATGAACAGGACTTGAATGAAATGTTCCATTGCAATGCCCATTGGCTATAATACAAAGCAGTTGTATGGTGGGTGGGTTGTGACATATCAACACTGAATTTTGAAATAAAATCCAAAATACCATATAACCTCTATGTGTGCCATCATCCTACAGTTTACATTTTACAAGTATAAAACATTTTCTTAAAAATAGTCAAGTTTTCAATCAGTATTGTTTTTTTTAGAGATTCCGATGGCATTATCCCATTGGTTATTTATGCCTACAGTAGGATCTGGGAGCTGAATAGTTTTTTTCTTTCTGCACAGAAAAAAGCAAAGTTTCAATATACTCCCTTTCCTGCTCAGGGTTGGACTGGTCTGCCGGCGCACCACGGCTCTGTTGGACCCTGCCAATCTGGTGGAGTTTTATAGACGCATTAGTGGAGCTCTAGAAGACCAGAATACGTGGGTTATAATCTGCTTCTGTAATAATTATTTGCTCGGGCAATGGGGCTGTTGGGGCCACGTGCAGTAGTGGTGGGCTTTTAACTGGAGGGGGAAGGGTGTGATCAGAGGTTTTCCAGTGGACCTGCCTTCTCCAGTCTCTGCTAATCTGTTAATTTCGGTTACAGGAGGGGGAGGTCAAATAGATAAAACAAGAGCCATATTTAATTTTAAATGTATAGCAAATTCATATATATATATATATGTGTGTGTGTGTGTGTGTGTGTGTGTAGTCTGACACATAGGGGCCGATTCACTAACTTCGAGTGAAGGATTCGAAGGTAAAAAACTTCGAATTTCGAAGTTTTTTTGGGCTACTTCGACCATCGAATGGGCTACTTCGACTTTCGACTACGACTACGACTTCGAATCGAAGGATTCATAGTAAAAATCGTTCGACTATTCGACCATTCGATAGTCGAAGTACTGTCTCTTTAAAAAAAACTTCGACCCCCTAGTTCACCATCTAAAAGCTACCAAAGTCAATGTTAGCCTATGGGGAAGGTCCCCGTAGGCTTGCCTAACTTTTTTTGATCAAAGGATATTCCTTCGATCGTTGGACTAAAATCCTTCGAATCGTTCGATTCAAAGGATTTTATCGTTCGATTGAAGGAATTATCCTTCGATCGTTCGATCGAACTATCTGCGCTAAATCCTTCGACTTCGAATATTGAGGGTTAATTAACCCTCGATATTCGACACTTAGTGAATTGGCCCCATAGAATGACCTTGTATAATAAGCAGGTAGAATATTTTGAGCTTGAGACATGTTACGAATCTGTCACTCTAAAGGTGTTCTTGCCTCATCTATAAATAAACAAAAATATTATTGGGATTCTCTTTGACTAGTATATACCTTTGATTAAAAAAAAGTTCTGGGTATTTATACCGCATGCACTGATGTATCTCATGGAATGTTCACAAAATATTGATGGATTGAAAAAGGGTTCAGTTTTTTTGTATATGGGGCTGATTCACTAAGGGTCGAATATCGAGGGTTAATTAACCCTCGATATTTGACTAGGAATTAAAATCCTTCGACTTCGAATATCGAAGTCGAAGGATTTAGCGCAGATAGTTCGATCGAACAATCGAAGGATAATTCCTTCGATCGAACGATAAAATCCTTCGAATCGAACGATTCGAAGGATTTTAATCCAACGATCAAAGGAATATCCTTCGATCAAAAAAAGTTAGGTAAGCCTATGGGGACCTTTCCCATAGGCTAACATTGAGTTCGGTAGCTTTTAGATGGCGAACTAGGGGGTCAAAGTTTTTTTTAAAGAGACAATACTTCGACTATCGAATGGTCGAATAGTCAAACGATTTTTACTACGAATCCTTCGATTCGAAGTCGTAGACGTAGTCGAAGGTCGAAGTAGCCCATTCGATGGTCGAAGTAGCCCAAAAAAACCTTTCGAAATTCGAAGTTTTTTACCTTCGAATCCTTCACTCGAAGTTAGTGAATCGGCCCCATACTGTAGTTCCTTTATGACTAGGCTGTATGGGTTAGCTCTCACTATACCAGCCTCCTGTAAACTAAACAATTGAATCCCCCTCCTTTCAGAATATATTGAATTGGACCAGCTCATACATCCTCTCCAGCTTTGGAAGTATTTAAAGAGTCCAGAAATTCCATTCCTATTTTAACATACCTGTGATTTATATTGGACTTTGCCAATGATTAGTCCTTTTTATTGAATGTCAAAATGTCTTTCTTTTTGCCTGGAACAGCCTATAAAAGTGTTTGGAAATGCTAATGCACAAGTGACTTTCTCTGCCACCCTCTCAAACTAGCTATAAAAATGTTTAAAATATAATTAAATATACTGTAAGGGGTTTTAAGGAACAATTGAACTCCTTTCGGTGGCAACGGATTTCAAATAGAATGCGAGATCGGAAATGTTCGTTCAACAAAAGCTGAGGAACTATGGGTTGTAGAGTCATTCTATAAAAGAAGCCTTTAAGAATAATATTATAACATATAAATACAAATTAATGTTCACACCATACTTTTTAGAAAGCAATAAAAATCATTCAAGTCTTTTAAGCCCCTGGAAGTGTTCAGACAGCTCATAAATCCATTTAGACTTTGTAATGCCAGGTTATTTCAGTCATCTTAGAAATCTTATCTTTTCCAGAACCATAAATCTCAAAGCCTGACTGCTGCGGCAATGACAGTCCAAAAATGTCTCAATAATATTGCACTTATTCTCTCCATCTTTATTCTTTTTTTACTTCCATACCTTGTTTTTTGTGATAATTTCTGAATGCTTTTGAATGTTTCTATTATGTTTGTGCCAAATTACACCATTGTATAGGTCTTACCACTGCCTCAAAATGGAATGAATGTTTACAATTTAAGATGCTGAAATAAAATATAATCTAGATTTATAAAACATTTTATAAATTAAGATTTATAATGTATAATAATGTATAAAAATAAAATGTATGTACATTTTTTATAGAAAATAAGTATATACATATTATATTTATATATATATATATGTATATATTGTGTACTCAAGTATCTCCAGCTATAAACCCTCTTTGAAGTATACATAAAAAAGTGGGGTAAGTGGGAGCACTCCAATGTCAAATAAAAATACAACGGAAGTACAGCTTATCTGGTCAGGATAGTTACAAATATACAAAAAGGAAAAGATTGTTCAACGCACATTCCCTGGTCCCATTTCACAAATGACTCTATTATCTAAGCCAGTGGCTCCCAGTTGCCTCAAAGCAGGTGCTTATTTTTGAATTCTTGGTTTGAAGGAAAGATTCAGTTGCATACAAACCCGGTGTACTGCCTAGGCTGCCTGTCCATATGGGGGCTATCAATAGCCAATCACAGCCCTTATTCGACACCACCGGGGGACTTGTCAACTCTTCTTACATTTAAATGTAGCTCACTGGTAAAAAAGGTTGGGGACCCCCTGATCTAAGCTAATGCATGTATTTTGCAAAACAGGGGTTTTTAGTTACCCAGTATGGTGGTGCTAACTGTTTACCTCTGGTCAAGTTTTTCTGGGTTGGAATCTGGGTTGTCTTATCAATTTTATGATCGATTTTTCCTTTTTGTATATTTGTAACTATCCTGGACAGATCAGCTGCACTTCCATTGTATTTTTATTTGACCTTGAAGTGCTTTCACATATCCCTCTTTGTGCCTAGAGTTCTACTGCAGGAAGAATTGCCAGACTTCCATGTGGTTGTAGCACCCCACTCCGATCCCTTTAATGGTGGCCTTATGCCTTTAAAAATAGGTGTTGGTTTGGGCAATCACTCTGTTTTAAAAGCCGCTGGTGGGGGAGGAAGGAGAAGCCTATTAAACCATTGCTTAGATCAGGGCAACCTCTCCCCTTTTAAATGTTGTAGCAAAGGAGAGGTTAAAGCCTAGTCCTCTCTTTTACAAGCCTTGAGCAGGAAGAAAGGAATAAGCCTGAGTAAATCATCAACACTTTGGCACTGGCAAACCTCCTCTCCCCTTACTAAATGCTACTGGAATGAGGGAAGATCAAGCCCATTTAAGCTGATGCCTTGGTCTGGAGACACTGACCTTGAGACATGCAGTGTAATAAAAGTCCCTGGTGGTCTAGCGGTGCGGCGGCGTGGACGGCCGCCACGCCGCCGCGGTCCTTCTTCTTCCTCCTCCCAGCGCCATTAGGGCGCCATAACGCACGTTCTGGGCCGTGGAATTCTTGCCCTATAAAAGGCCCATTCTGACTGCTGACTGATGCCCGTGATAGAACTTGTTTCTTGTGGTTCCTGAGCCTTGTGCGTTTGATCTGTTCTGAATCTAGTCTGTTTGATTACCCATGTTTGACCCAGCCTGTTCCTGACTATTCTGTATTCTGTATCCTGACCCTCGCCTGCCTACGACAACTCTTCCTGCTTAACCCCTTGATTGACAACCCGGTTTGACCCTTGCCTGCCTGACGATCTTGATATCTGCCTGCCTCGACCCAGCCTGTCTGACGAACTTCTTGCCTGCTCCATTTGTACCGTGACCTTCGGCCCAAAAGACTCTGCTAACAGCCGTGCCCCTTCGCCAGCCAGAACATCTCACCTTGCACCCCTCGTTTAGTCCAGGTGGCACCCAAGTAAGCTGAGGGCTCCTCCTGAAGCCCAATGGTGGTCACATTACTGGTGAAGCCGAGCCGAGACCAGGGTGCTTGGCATTTGTTCTGGTATCGGGTGCCGGCCGTGACATGCAGTTATGCAGATGCCAAGAAAAAACTTGACCAGAGGTAAACAGTTAGGACCACCATACTGGGTTTACCTTGACGTGGTATGGTGGCTTATCAATTTTATGATCATAATTTTGTAACTAAAAATCCCTGTTTTGCAAAATAAATGCATTAGCTTAGATACTAAGTTCATTTGTGAAACAGGGGACCAGGCAATGTGTGTTGATCGATTTTTTCTTTTTTTGTATATTTATAATCCCTCTTTGCTCTGAGTCTCTCTCCTTAGATGGCATCCAAAGCTCACCTAAAGTTGATTATATTTGCTAACATTTGGTAGGACAGTTTGGTTGAGTTTTGACTGTACTACCAGATTATTTGAGCATGTAAGACACCTAAGACATGTAAGACATGTTAACAGGAAGATGGAACAGCAGAAGATAAGAAAGTTAGAGGATGCACAACTTCTCATCACTTCCTGTGAAACATGTATTGTTCAGATCAACATTTCAAGTGAATAGAATAATACAGTATGGCCACCATGTGCATATAGGCAAATTGCATGAACTCTATTCATTAGACCCACACACCAATGGGTCAGGGTGAAGAAAAAAGGTCTTGGATATGGCCCTCAAAAAACATCTCATAAAAGATACTCTTACCAACTCACAGTTTATAATGTGACCTCTTATTCAACCATTCGGGCTCAATGCCTAAGGTTTTTCTTTGACTCTGCTCTCTTCATATTTAAATGCAGAAACCTCTTGGCTTTAATTTTTGGATAATTATGGAGATGCAATCATCTCCCAGTATGCCAAAACATGTATTCACTCACTTGGTATCCCCAACTCCATCTGTTGGAAATGCTTTCTTCCTAGATTTCCTCCCAAATGCATTTTTTTACTTTCAGCTACTACTGGTAGACCCTCCATTCCTGCCATTGCATATCTGCTGTGCTCTTCGGCAAAGCCCATTGTTGGTTTTCTATTCCTCTTGAAATAAATTCAGTTCTTTAAACAAATTTTGCTGCTGTAATGCAGGGTATCCCAAACCCATAACTAAACCAAAGGCCCACTCTTATGCCTGTAGCAGCCACCTTTGGCTTCGGGTGGAGCCTTCCGCTACTCAGATGCCACCAGGTTTCATTGTGGGAGAACCAAGGAGAGATTTCTGAGCAAGCTAGGGAACTGATTGTGGTGTTTTAGAACAGAAAACAAGGAATGTAGTTAAAGCCGGGCTTGAGCGATACAAATTCAGGAGACAGGAGAGTAGTCGGGGTCGCAGGGCAGGTCAAAACACATTGAAAGCATAGTACCAAAACAGGATCCAAGAGAATAGTGGTAAACACATCAAAGATCAGGACAGGCAGCAAACTAGACATAATCAGGGACAGGCAGGATCAGTAACGGAACAGTAACACAGCAAAAAACACACCCAGGAACTATAGAGTAGACCTAACGTTGGCCAATGAGCAAAAGGTGCCTACACCAGCGCAGCTTTCTTTTTCACAGAGCAAGCATTGGCACGCTGGAAGGAGGACACTGCAGGTGTCCCTGTTGCACCCCCACTAGCCAACCAGGGTAATTCCTTACAGCTGCTCCATTCCACATGTCTATTCTATGCCTATGCCTATCAGTAAGTGCCCCAATAGGCACGAAACACGTTAGGTTTTAAGTCCTAATACATTTTTCTACTTTTTATATTTGTTTTCTCATTTTTTGGAGATCCTCACATTTCTTATGGACACAGTCTATTCTATTTACCAGATACACTTCCTTATCCTTCCTATCTGGCACACAGTCACATGCCATAATAGATAACTGATCTCCTTTGCATACTGTACATTATGATGGCAAGCTCTATAATTTTATTTGTAGTATTATTGTAAAGCGTTGAGTAGAATTCTGTTATTATTATCTTAATGCAAACATATTGTGGAGTCTGCTGGGTGGAAGATTTGACCTCATTTCAGATTAAATCAGCGGTCACTACATAACCACCAAAAAGTGTGTGCACAGTAAGAACATAGGCAATCGGAAGTTTTAAATGTTAGGTTGAAAAATGGCACATGAAGACCTTTTGCAAAGTGGGTTTGTCTACACGTTATATTAAAGTTCGAGTTAAAGTAAACATAACCTTTAATATAGTCTGAAATGTCATTACATGAGGGTATGAGGGAAGTTAAGAATATCACACTCTCACATTTTAATAAGAATGTGGAACAAGTGAAACAAAGTCCGGAACATTTCAAGTTTCTACAAAAATATAACACATAGGATAGCCCCAATTTAGAATGCAGTTTTTATAAACACATGTTTTTGTAATAGTAGCTGCCATTGGATAATACCAAGATAATACTGTCCCTGTGGTTCAAACTTTTCTCTATATTTAAAAAACGCTTGTGGGCCATCACTACCCGTGAATAGGGGAGTAAGGATTTCACATCCTCTATTGTGGGAAGATCTTTAATGATACTCCTATTAACCTATGAGGGTTTTCAGTTACCCTTTGTATAAAAAGGATGGAGCAGATACGTCTCCTTGGCCTCCAGTCCACTGAATGGGGTAAATTTATCAAAGAGTGAAGTTCCGCCACTAGAGTGAAATTCCGCAGCTCTCAATTCATTTCTATGGGATTTTGAAAGGAGTATTTATCAATGGGTGAAAGTGAAAGTTCACCCTTTGATGAATACGCCTTTAAAAATCCCATAGAAATGAATGGGGAGTGGCGGCATTTCACTCTAGTGGCGGAACTTCACTATTAACTTCACTCTTTGATAAATATACCCCAGTGAGTGAGATTAGCCCATGTAATACCACACACTAGGGGGCATATATATCTAGGGTTGAATTTAGAGTTTATGGAAGTTTATAAAGACTCCCATAAACTCGAAATTCTAAGAAAAAATGACAAATCAAAATGTATTAAAAAATTAGAATTTTTCAAATTTGGGTGAATAGGATCGACCTGCAAACTCAAATCGAATTCGAATTAAATTTGATTCAAGCTTTTTCACCAAAATGTTTTTTTAAAATTTGATTTTCAAAAGTCCACCAAACGACTCCAAATTGATTGTTGTAGGTCCCCCATGGGCTACAACTCCAACCTGGCAGGTTTTAGATGGCGAATAGTTGATTTTGAATTCTTAAAGGAGCATTACATGATACATTTTGAAATTCCAATTTTTTTAAAACTCCAGTCGAATTTGAACTATTCCCAAGTTGGATTACACTAAAATAAAGTCGAAATTTGAATTTAAAAATTCAATTCGACCATTGATAAACCTGCCCCTAGAAGTCTGAGACAGGTACTGTAGTTTAGCTAGTATGAGCAGCTATTTGCTTCATCTAGGAGAGTTAAGCTGGCCATAGATGCAAAGATCTGATTGTACGAATCAAGGATTCTATGATTTTCGGACAGTGTGTGGAGAGTCCCGGCATTTTTTGCCCGGCAGAGGCCGGTTGTTTGGTCGATCGGACAGGTTAAAGGATTTGTCGGCTGCGGGTAATATCTCTGCGTGTATTGCCGATCGTACGATTTTCAGCTCTGGTTGGACATAACTTTTGTACGATTGCTGTCAGGGGCAGACGATCGGCTGATCTGTTCTTTGTACTTTATTTATCGGATTGGTTAGTGGCAGGTCGGGAGATGGGAAAGTCAGATCGTAAGTTGATTCGTACAATTGTATCTTTGCGTCTGTGGCCAGCTTTAGTGTGGAGATAGTAATCCTGAGGCCATGTCTGCCAGATTAGTAACTTCAGCCAGCAGGGACTCAGATCAATCTGCATTCCTTGGAAATACCACTGGATACCTGGTAACTTTGGTGAAACTAAGCTATCAAGGAAACTGAAACATATTATCCATATGTACTTGTCACTTATAGTAAAATCAAACCCCAGGGAAGTATCCAGATTCCTGTCTAGTTGTACTTTACTGTCTATAACAACCTACCTTTGGCCTTGAGCCTGGCCCTGAGCTACTCAGGTGCCACAAGGCAGTGTTGGACTGGGGGTCTTGGGCTTACCAGGGCTGCAGCTGCAGGGGCCCCCATATACCCCAGGCCCCTGCCCCAACCATTCCGTACCCCCCACCACCATCACAAACTCTCCGGTGCACACCTTCCTCTTCTGGTGGCCACAATGAGGCCCAGGCAGGAGGTCAGGGAGCAGCAGATCTTCAAGCAGGGAGCATGTCTGGGCCGGGACCCTCCGGGTTTTTTTTCAGGTGTCCTACCGCCCTGTCCAACCCTGCCAATAGGTCTTACTACACAAGAATCCAGTAACTCCCACAGGGGCAGGCAAGGTAACTAAACGTATACTGCAGAGAGGGAGCCAGTAAAGAAAGAACATGATGTAATTCTGATTTCATGCAGCAGTTGGGTGTCAGTTATTCATTGATAGTTAGATCCAATATATCTTATAGGGGGGCTTCCTTTCCTAGCAGATGAATTAGCGCTCACTCAAATAACTGATTCCAGTACAAACAAAATAACTACCTTTTGCACAAATTCTGCATGTAGAGAGACATGATGTCTGGTGAGTTTAATAGAGTGATCTCTAATATATCTTCTAGGCAAAAGGAGCCCCCCTATAAGATATATTGGATCTAACTGTCAATGATTATCTGACACCCAACTGCTGCATGAAGACAGAATGAAGAGAAACAAATGCTGCGAGAGGAATAGTATAGAAACGGTACAGCATTTTTAATTAATTGTATTTAGAAAGTTTCTTTCTTCTTTAGTATGCTAAAGCTAATATTACATTTTCATTTTTGCAATAGTTCCCCTTTAAAAGGCAGTGTTGAAAGGATATTGTTATTGCTTGGAATGCATCAGATATTTTGCCTGTGTCTCGGTGCCTTCACGCTGTAGGCCGACATTAATGTAGATTGATGAGTTTGCCATCGGAATGAGAAGCACATGCAAAAACGAGCAACACATTAATGAAAATGTTTGTTGTAATCTGAAAAAATTTCAAGAAGTGTCCATCACTGGACGTTCTGCTATATAATTGAGATATTAATATACTTGCACTGAGAATATTCTTGTTATCATTAATAATGCAATGCGCCATCTTCTTTCTCTGATACCCATACATTACTCCATGTAAACCTGCAGCCTGTGGGAGACCTCTGTACTTGAACTGATAAACATATAATCTGCTGGATAAATCAATCAGAGGGATTACCAAGGTTGCCAAAGGAATTAGAGTCCAGTTTCAGAATTGTTCTTCTTCCATTTACCAGTCATGGGCTCTAAAGATCCATTCATTGAGTAAAGGTCTTCTTTTTCTCTATTAAAACTGATGATATGCAAAATAGTCCACTTGTTCCTCAAGTTCCTCAAATGAGTAGATATTTACTCAACTGTTGGGTCAGATGCCTTAGCCGTTGGCCCAGTCATATCACATGGGGTGTCTGTTCAAACCCTGGGGCTGAAGGCCCCTAATTCATTTCAAGCTGACCTTAACCTACAGTGTATATATATATATATATTTTTTGGCCCATATACAAGTCAATGGACTGTCAACTTTGAGTGTCCAAGTCTTGTGTATGATCACCTTAATTTTGCCATGCATGAACACCTTAGCTCTAGTCATGCCTCTTGATAACTACTCTGTAATCAAGAACCATGTCCAAACACAAGGGTTTATACATCAGTAAATACAGTAGTAACAAACTTGTCTTCAGCCTAGGAAACTACAACCACCAATCAGATGGTTCCGTTTTAACTGCCATAAACCACTAAGTGCCCACTTTGTATTTGTTGCAGTGGTGTCTATCAATACATAGTATTTCCCATTCAAGAGCCCATAATGTACTGTAATATTGCCATTCAGTACAACTGTCCATTCATCATTAGCGATTGGTGAATTAGTCCCGTTTTCGCTGAAAAATTTCCCGTGAATTTTGCGAAACGGGGAAAAAATTGTGAAGCGTGGATTTTGCCATTGTCGTCAGACATGTATTAAAGTCAATGGGCGTGCTTTAATTGTCTCCGACATCTGAATTGTCAAAAAAACGTTCACCAAAATTTTCACGGCAATTTGTCAAATTTTGTCGTTGGAGGCAAAACATGGAAATTTGCAGCGAATTTGCACCTGGCGAATAAATTCGCCCATCACTAATCACCATTCTGAACATATTACAATGATTTAGAAGCCTCCCCGTGGATTATACACGTGCTACTAAAATTCTTCATAATAGGTTTTAGATGGTACCAAATCTTCTCTCCATCCACTTGCCTCTGGCTCAATGTAGTTCTAGTTTTGAAGAGAGGAAAAAAGAAAAAAGCTTTTGGCTCAGATGTTTAAATGTACAAAAGGGATCTGCAATCATATCTGTGCCTGCCATTCACAAATAGAAAGAAGGAGCTTCCCTTGAGATTAGAAGAAAGGATGATTTGCCGTAAGGCGAATGGGGGAGTAACAGTGAGACAAATCAGACTATGGAATTTCCTTCTGGAGATGGTTATAGTGGCAGAGCGTTTCAAAGGAAGGCTGAATGCAATTTAGCAAATACAGTTGTCCATGGATCCGATTAACAATCTAATCTGCCTCTTGGAATTCTTTATCTGTTGTATTTAGCAACTGTCATAGAGATGGTGAAGGTGTCAGTGGGTCAGTAACACTAAGGGGCAGATTTATCAAAGGTCAAAGTGAAAATTCGAATTAAAAATTTCGAGCTAACTTTTGCGTACTTCGACTAGGGAATAGTCCAAATTCGATTAGAATTTGAAAAAAATTCAAAAATTAGAGTTTCGAAATGTATTATGTACTGTCTCTTCAAAGTTTGTTCTGTCCGTCAGCAGAGCCCCCATTACATAAAATAGAAACTGTAACTAGAGGTGACATTCAACCTGGGGTAAACTATAACAAACAAGGGAAAGTTGTGCTCACCACTATTTTTTAAAACCATTAGGCGGGGGTGCAATGAGGGTGTGACCACAAAATACATATAGACAAATACAAGAGTCCTCTGCACTCAACCCATTATCAATATATTTAAAGAGATACTGACTTCAGAAAATAACCTTTTTTATTATCTATGATAACATTGTCATAACTTCACTTTTCTTACTACCCCTGTTCCTCTATGGGGGGGCTGCCATATTTGTGCAGCAGGAGTCCGTTAGCATTAGAACCTCTAACTGAGAGGTTAAAGGAACAGTAACACCAAAAAATGTAAGTGTTTTAAAGTAATGAGAATATCGTGTACTGTTGCCCTGCACTGGTAAAACTGATCTGTTTGCTTCAGAAACACTACTATAGTTCATATAAACTGTGGAGCAATGGCGGAAATTGAAAAACGGCTATATGGCACAGGTTAACTAATGGATAACAGATAACACCATTAGACAGACAGAGCTTATCTGCTGTGTAACTTGAGCCTTTTCTCCTTTGAATGGCTGCCCCCATGGCTACACAGCAGCTTATTTATATAAACAATAGTAGTGTTTCTGAAGCAAACACAGCAGTTTTACCAGTGCAGGGCAACACTGCATTATATTTTCATTACTTTAAAACACTTTTATTTTTTGACGTTACTGTTCCTTTAAGAAGGGACAGTCAGGTTGGCAAAACAGTCACGTTTAGGAACTTCAAGTGACAATTACTTACAAAAGCAGAACTACAGTATCAATGAAAAACGATCAACAAGACCTATAGGTAACTTTGATGTAGATTAACATTTTGAATAGAACATTTTTAGTGTCAGTATCACTTTAAGACATTGAGTTATTTTGTGCCTTAAGCTACTAAAAAAAACCTTACCCTTTAAACAAAACAGGGATTGTTTGTCCATATATTGCAATATATTTAAGCTGAACAACTACGTCACAGTCATCCCATATCTGGCCAGTCCTATGCTCAATTTTCATCTGATTCATTAAGAATTCTATTGCTTCATTATACATTTTACACAGGGACTAAGTTTTACCTGCAACTTACTTGCTGCTGAAATATAAAAATGCCTTATATAAGGACAAACAATCCCTGTGTTGTTTAAAGGGTAAGGCATTTTTTAGTAGCAGTATGCACAAAATGTCTCAATGTCTTAAATATATTGATAATGGGTTAAGTGCAGAGGACTCTTTTATTTTGTATTTGTCTATATTCAACCTGGGGAATTTTATTTTGGATGTTCTTCATCTATCTGCTCACTAGTTAAAGAGAATAAAATTCTGTGTATGCCCCCCTGACTTGGATGGATTCTGTTCTCAAGATAACCTTGGTCACTAGTACCCTTGGACTTAAGGCAGAACCACTGCCACGGTCGGCACCCAACACCAGAACAAATGCCAAGCTCCCTGGTCTCGGCTCGTGCTTCACCAGTAGTGTGACCGCCTTTGGCCTCGGGAGGAGCCCTCAGCTACTTAGATGCCACCAGGACTTAAACGAGAGGTGCAAGGCCAGATGTTCTGGATAGGCAGAGGGGCACAACTGTTAGCGAGAGTCTTTGGGCAGAAGGTCGTAGTACAAGGCGTTAGGCAATAGAGTAGTCAGATCAGGCCGGGTCGGGGCAGAATAAACGTAGTCAGGCAGGCAAGGGTCAAACCAGGAACTCAATCAGAGGGTTTAAGCAGAAGAGGTAGTTGGTATTCCGGCAAGGGTCAGAATAGTCAAAAGCCAGGCAGGGGTCACAACAGGATCAAACAGTTCAAAACAGGTATAGCAAAAGCTCAGAAAGCACCAGGAACAAACTCCTATAACGGGCAGTGTGTAAAAGAAAATACATTTGAATTTTTGGGCCAAGGCGAGCGGACGTCATCACGCCATCGCCATAAAACCAGGAAGAGGCGCGCGCCCTAAGAGACCAGCGCCTGCAGTGGAGCAGTTCGGCCCGGCGTCCCAGCCGTCCGCCCACTAGACCACTAGGGATGTAGTGAACTGTTCGCCCGCGAACTTCGACCGTTCGCGTCCGCCGAATGTTCGCGAACGTTTGGGAACGTTCGCATTTTGAGTTCGCGTTCGATCGTTCGACCATTCGACCATTCGAATTCCTTCGACCGCTAAAAATCGAACGATTTCCATTCGTTCGAACGATTGTAAGCATTCGATCGAATGAAAAGCATTCGATCGAATGGCTTCGATCGTTCGATTCGAATGAAAATACTTCGATCGAACGATTAAAATCCTTCGATCGTTCGAATCGAACGATTTTAGCGGGTGTTCGAAGTTCGCGAACGTTCGCATTTTTTGCCGGTGTTCGCGAACGGCGTTCGCGAACACCAAATCGGCAGTTTGCTACATCCCTATAGACCACCAGGGTGAGTGGACTTTGTTACAACCACCTTCTTGGCTGTAAGAGCAGTTATTTGTTTTTCTGTGCTGTGGAGCGATATCTCTATGCTCTCCCTCCAGTAACTCCCTTTTACGCCCCTATGTTCTCATGTCATATGTTCCTAAATCTATAAAACCCAGTGATTCCATTGTTCTGGGTTCTGACTCTTTGTGAGTTCAGAATCCACAGAGTTTGTGTCAAATAAACTTTCCCCAGAATCCCCTTGACAAAGGCCTTGGTGCCGAAACGTTGGGGCCATTCTCATTTTCCTGGTAGGTGTATCCGCTCCCTGCTTGTTTCTTGCTTACTATGTATTACTAATGAGTGGGTTATATTCTATATGATTTTTTTAAAATTGTACAAATTGTGCCATGTGTTGTATGGTGTTATCTATGTAAAATGCCTTTCTCTGCATAAAAGTAAAAGTAAAAATTATTTTTTCAAACCACTCTCTCTCTGAATTGCATTTTGTGTTGAGTGTGCGAACATACAGACATTTAGGGGCCGATTCATCAAGGGTCGAATATCGAGGGTTAATTAACCCTCGATATTCGACTAGGAACTAAAATCCTTTGACTTCGAATATCGAAGTCGAAGGATTTAGCGCAAATGCTACGATGGTACGATCGAAGGATTATTCCTTCGATCGAACGATTAAATCCTTCAAATCGAACGATTCGAAGGATTTTAATCCAACGATCGAAGGAATATCCTTCGATCAAAAAATCTCAGGCAAGCCTATGGGGACCTTCCCCATAGGCTAACATTGACTTCGGTAGCTTTTAGCTGCCGAAGTAGGGGGTCGAAGTTTTTTTTAAAGAGGCAGTACTTCGACTATCGAATGGTCGAATAGTCGAACGATTTTTAGTTCGAATCCTTCGATTCAAAGTCGTAGTCGTAGTCGAAGGTCGAAGTAGCCCATTCGATGGTCGAAGTAGCCCAAAAAATACTTCGAAATTCGAAGTTTTTTTACTTCGAATCCTTCACTCGAATTTAGTGAATCGGCCCCTTAATATTGATACAGGTTACCTGCAGTAGGGGTAACATTTGTTTCTGCACCTCTTATCATTTTTTGAAAATTTTGGTGTGCCCTCCATCCATTATTAATTCTAAATAAACTTTCCCCCACATGTAATAAAAGGCACTAAGTTTGCCCAGGAGCAATAACCAGTAGCAACCAATAAGATGTTTGGTTTTAAACATGTGACCTGGAAATTCTACCTGCTGATTGGTTGCTATAGGTTACTGCCCCTGGGCAAACTTAGTGCCTTTAATTACATAACCCCAATAGTCCTTTACCTCAAGTGGTCTCCAGTTCCTGAAATTCTATGACACTAGATAGTCCATAACACCATAAGTAACTAGAGCACCTAAATGGCAGATGTAACCCTCATCTGGCTGGGCCTCACTCATGAAGTAAGGTTCATCCCATTCCATTGTAGCTAACTAACTAAGGGATATGTATTATATTGGTTTGGATACTCACTAGTGATGGGCGAATGTGTCCCGTTTCGCTTCACCGAAAAATTCACAAATTTTGACGCTGGCGTTAAAGTCAATGGGCATCTTAATAATGTTAACGAGCGACGGTTTTGATGCAAGCGACTTTTCCAACATGCATCCAAAGTTTTTTTAATGCCCGCGAATTTTCACAGCAGTTTCGTGAATTTATTCGCCGGCAGCGAAACGTGGACATTCAGTTTGAATTCATGCCTGGCGAATTTATTCACCCATCACTAATAATCACTACAATCTAACATTGTCTTTTATATGTGTGTTTGCGACCTCTACAATATCAGTCGACTAAAGGACTGCGCACTTGTATTTCTTTGTTGTTACATGGTGGAAGGGTTTGGGTGGTGCCTGAGCAACTGTCTGTAACTGGCAGTTTTGATTCTTTCTGCCTAATGCCAGACACAGAATAAACAATATACACAGACCTAAATATGCCAAATATATTTTATGCTGAAAATGGTACAGTATCTCTTGAAAATCAATGGGTTAAAATAAAAGCAATTTTTCTTTTTTTTGTATTTTTACCCGGTTTTGTTTTTAGGTTATTTTAAGATTTCACCATGCAAGAACTGTGTCAATCCAATGACTCCATCTAGTGTTATTAGGAGATAAAACAGGCAGTTTCTACCAGACTGAATTTCTCTTATATACAGTACCATGTAACACTGTGTATGTTGTAAATACTCTGCATGTTTCTGAGATTTAGGACTAAACTATAATAAAAATAATACTATCATGGGGATTTTTAGTAAAGACAAGGTAAAATGCTACAGTACTTTCCCTTATGATTGTGTGCTGCAGATTTACATAATAATTTAGCTTAAAAAAAGACAAATCCATGATGTTTAACCTTTTATGTCTATATAAAACTTGCTTAACTTCTACTTGATCCAGAAGGAGAGGGAAAACATGTCTGAAGCCTCTCCAAGTTGCTGATTTGGGGTGAAAACTCCCCTAGTGATGAGCAACAGGCGTGGAATTGTGGTGAAATTCCTTGTTTTTCCATCAGAGAATTGTTTTGCAAAACCGCGGTATATGCTGGAAGGCAGTTAGATCCAATATATCTTATAGGGGGGCTCCTTTCCTAGCAGATGTATTAGAGCTCACTCAAATAACTGATTCCAGTACAAACAAAATCTAACAAAATAACTGCCTTTTGCACAAATTCTGCATGTAGAGAGACATGATGTCTGGTGAGTTTAATAGAGTGAGCTCTAATACATCTTCTAGGCAAGGAGGCCCCATATAAGATATATTGGATCTAACTGTCAATGAATATCTGACACCCAACTGCTGCATGAAGAGAGAATGAAGAGAAACAGATGCAGAGAAAGGGATAGTGCAGTTAAACTTGATTATTTCAGAAACGGTACAGAATTTTTAATCGATCATATTTAGAAAGTTTCAGTATGATGAAGCTTATATTAAATGTTCATTTTTGCGATAGTACCCCTTTAAATAATGGGCCAGATCCAATTCCGTAAGAAAAGGTTACCTCCTGGTTTATCACATGAAATCTCCTAGACGGAATTCAATTCAAGGAGAAAAAACTTTTCTCCAAATTCAGTTGCAGTTCTTTTCCTATTGACTTTAATAGAGTTTTCACATGAGAAACCATGAGATAAGTTTTTCTGAATTGAATCTCAAATTTAATCTCATCCATGACTTTTCACGCGATAAATAGTGATGGTTGAATAAATTCGCCTGGCGCAAATTTGCAGTGAATTTCCGTGTTTAAATTAGCAGAACTCCAGCGAAAATTTGTCTGCGTCAAAACATTTGGATGCGTGTCCGAAAAGTCGCTCAAATCAAAATCACGTCAACTCTATTCAGACGCCCATTGACTTTAATGCTGGAAACAAAATTGACGCAAGCGACTTTTTGGACGCACATCCAAAATTGGCGCAGGCGTCAATTTTCAAGTTTCACTAATTTTTCGCAAATTTTACACCAAATTTGTAAATTTTTCACCAAGTCAAAACGGGAGAAATTCGCCCATCACTGGTGATAAACCTTTTTTCTCACTAAATTGAATCTGGCCCAAAGTCTGAATCTCTCAGTATTAGTCTGCACTATAGAGAATATTTCAAATATGTTGTCGTAATAATGTAACACTATTTAGGAATTGAATTGGATAATACTTGGGACACTGCATATTTCCCGTCTCACACAGGCCTCACAATCTAGTATTCCCTGTAAATCCCAGGAGAGCACGCACAACCCTGGATTGTCTCTCAGATAGGCCTTACTGTAGTAATGGACAGAGGCACACAGTATTTAGACGAGTCAGTGACTTGATGTTATTAGGATCAGACAAAGCATTAGGAACATGTGTCTAGACACCAGAGTACAAGACCCTTTTAGTGGTGCTCCTCATGGGATCTCTCTATCCCTCTTTGTCTAGTTGAGACCTAAGGTAGAGTACTAAGATATCTCTTCTCCTCGGTGTATTTTATAATCACTCTGATAATTCCCCTTAGCCGTACACACTTCTAGAGTTAGCTATTTCAGGATCTAACCTCAATCTAGTCCTACGCCGTTCATGATTCATTAAAGTAAAAGTAGAGAAACCGTCCCTAAACAGAGGAGGGGGCTTTCGACACCACCTGTCTGCTACATCCAATGCTGTTCTTACATCTTTACCTCAGAGGTTTCAAAAAACTTCACAACTCCATTCATGCAACTCTCACAAGTAACACCTGCCTCTTTGAGTTGCAAGACACAATGGTAATTCTATCACAGTAACTACATAGCATTCACATCCTCTGTTAGTTTCACTTGTCACCTCTTTGGATAATTACACTGCCCCATTATGATTGGATTATTGGAAGAGTTTATATGTCGAGAATTTCCCATACCAGTCAGTTGAACTGAAGAAGCTGCTCAGATGAGTAGTGAAACGTATTTAATAATAAATCAACAAGTCCAGTTGCTCTAGATGTTTTTCTACAAAATATCAATATAATATATATACCATATATACCATGACCTGGATGAATGAAAACCATCATAGACATTCTAGTCCTTCTCCCTTCTCCTACAGTGACTTGATGTCAGACAGAGCATTAAGAACAGGTGTCTAGACCCTATCAGTGGTGCTCCTCATGGGATCGCTCTATCCCTCTTCATCTGGTTGAGACCTAAGGTAGAGTACTAAGCTATTCTTCTCCTCGGTGGATTTTCTAATCACTCTGATAATTCCCCTTAGCCGTACTCACTTCTAGAGTTAGCTATTGCAGGATCTAACCTCAATCTAGCTAGTCCTACTCCCTTCTCCTACTGAGGTCTCCTACCTATGACTCTCCAGAACCATCCAACAAGTGGGTTCCAAAGAGGCAGAGCCTCAGGCTACCTCTCATTTAAAGAATTAGAGAACATCTGACATGCTTGGCCAATAAGAAAATCTCAGGCCATGCCTTAACCTGGAAAAGAAAATCACCCCCCCCCCCAACTCTGAATACATTGAGTCCAACACTGGGGGTTAACTCTTAAGAGGACTTCTCCAAGTAAAAGATAATACAAAACATTTGCCCCACTACAATAACTATGATTTTTAAATAAAAAAACAGCTTTGTGATGAGTAACAATAATATGATTGGTACTACAAGTAGCAATGACCAACATCTTGTACGTGCCATAGGCCCAACAGAGATGCCTCACACATAGAGGACTACCAATGGACAGTGATAGATGGAGGAGATACCTGCCACCACAAGTAGGCAGAGAAGCCTCTCAGCTGAAGTGTAGGGTTAAAGAAGACATTCCTTCTTCAAATAAGAGCTTTTTAAAAAGTACAGGATGAAGCTAATTTGATGTGCTCTTTGCAATGACGGATTTCTTCTTAGCAGTGTGAGATTCACAGTAATGAGGGATGTCTGGCTTAGTATAAATAATTTATTTACAGGACTTGATAGGATGACTCATGCCAGGAGTTTGATGAATGTAATTGACCACAAGCAAAACGGAATCAATACAGATTCTCGTTAAAATGGAAGCCATTGTTCGGATTAAAAAAAAAAGTCTCTTCATTCAGGCGTAAATGATGTTATATATAGTTTGTTATAAGTGCCAGATTCATGTGTGTACAATTTGCACGCAATGACCATGCTTTGTGTTAACCATTTTTGTATCTTCTGTCTCTTCCACTAAACATTTCCCAATTTGGCTAAACATTTTCCAAATTATCATTGCTTGGTATTTTAGAAGATGCCCCCTGCCCCAATCCCAAAGGGTCCATGGAATGTAGAGCACATGGAAAGTCTTTATTTTGTATTTAATGCATACAAATATTTCTAGAACTATTACAAATCCCATGCCAATCAAGTTCAACCCTTCAGTCCAGTCATCATCATCATCCATTTAGTTTTAAAGGAGAAGTAAAGCCTAACTAAAGAAGTAGCGAGAAATGTTGTACATGGTTTTTGACACATAATTTGGCAGATTCCTAACTGGCGCAACATACAAAATCTATTTCTTTTCATTTTGAGCATCTTTTTCAGTTTGTTTGGGGCTTTCCTTTGTTGCATGATTGTATATTTGGGAGTTTTAGCAGCAGGAACTCTTCCTTATAAATGTATCCAGGTGAAACTGTGATTTATACACAACCACCACCTCTTCCCGCAGAGTAAGTTCACGCAGAGAGAGAGGTTTGATGAGTGTGTAGATCTCGGTGTCATCTTTACACATTTCTAAGGAAGCAAACCTGCTGTGTCAAGCTACTATTACTCCCACACACAGGAGCCCTGCTGCTGTTGGGCAGATGATTTATAAAAATGGAAAATAAAAATGGGTTCAGAAAAGAACCATTGGGAACACAACCAAGGATGGTCAATAAAACAACTGGAACTGACACGAGCTGAGGGCCTTGGGTCCTAAATTTTGATATTTATTAAACAGGATACTGTGATCGATGGTAAACTTGCCCTACTACTCGTTTATCCTACAGTATTTTATGTTTGTCTGTACACACAAAACAATCACAGAATAAATTTGGATAATATTGTTTTGCACAAAATATTGGGCCAGATTCAAACTGTACTTTTACAAAAAAAAACAACACACATGCACTGGAGATTAGTGATGGGTGAATTTGTGAAAATCGACGCCGGCAACAATTTTGACGCCAGTGACAATTTGATGAATGCTTTTTTGTCCAATTGCATAGTCAATGGGAAAACTATACCTCCAAAATAAATACTTAAGCAACAGATAGTTTATATCATATTAAGCGGCATATTAAAGAATCTTATCAAACTGCCCTATATATTTAAGTAAATCTTGCCCTTTTACATCTCTTGACTTGAGCCACCATTTCGTGATGGTTAGTGATGGGCGAATTCGCAGCGAATTTGCGCGATTCGCCGCCAGCGAATAAATTCACAAAACGCCGGCGAAAATTTGCGAAAAAATTCGCCGGCGTCAAAAAAATTTTTTTCCGAAAAATGGACGCCGAATTTTTGGGCGAAGCGAAACGGCGCAAATTCGCCCATCACTAGTGATGGTCTGTGTGCTGCCCCAGAGATCACCTGGCCAGAAATACTGCAGCTCTAAGGGGCACATTTACTAAGTTCGAGTGAAGGATTAGAAATAAAAATACTTCGAATTTGAACGTTTTTTTTGGCTACTTCGACCATCGAATTGGCTACTTCTACCTTCGACTACAGTTTTGAATTGAACGATTCAAACTAAAAATCGTTCGACTATTCGACCATTCGATAATCAAAGTACTGTCTCTTTAAAAAAACTTCGACCACCTATTTTGCCACCTAAAACCTACCAAGCACCAATGTTAGCCTATGGGGAAGGTCCCGATTCGAAGGATTTAATCGTTCGATCGAATGATTTTTCCTACGATCGTTCGAACGAACAAATTGCGGTAAATCCTTCGACTTCGATATTCGAAGTCGAAGGATTTTACTTCGATATTGGACCAATAGTAAATGTGCGCATATCTGTAAAAGGAATAGATCACCTGACCAGAAATACTATATCTCTAACTGTAACAGGAAGAGATCACCTGACCAGAAATACTGCAGCTCTAACTGTAATAGAAAGAGACCACCTGACCAGAAATACTGCAGCTCTAACTGTAACAGGATGAGATCACCTGACCAGAAATACTGCAGCTCTAACTGTAATAGAAAGAGACCACATGACCAGAAATACTGCAGCTCTAACTGTAACAGGATGAGATCACCTGACCAGAAATACTGCAGCTCTAACTGTTACAGGAAGAAGTGTTGTAGCAAAAGACACAACTCTGTCTGTTAATTGGCTCATGTGACCTAACAAGTATGGTTTGTTTGTGTGCACTGTGAATCATAGGATCTCAGGGGGCGGCCCTTATTTTTAAAAATGGCAATTTTCTATTTATGATTACCCAATGGCACATACTACTAAAAAAGTATATTATTATGAAAATGGTTTATTTACATGAAACAGGGTTTTACATATGAACTGTTTTCTGCAATATCTTTTTATATATCTACATTGTTTGGGGGTATTGTTTTCCTTTAAATTGTCATAGGCGTCTAAATTGTCGCCGGCATCAACATTTTTTGGAGGTGGCTAATTTTTTTTTTTTAATTTTCGCGGCAGTTTCGTGAACTTATTCACGGGGCAGCAGGGAAACTCTGAAATTTGCCGCAAATTTACGCCTGTCGAATAAATTCGCCCATCACTGCTGGAGGTCATTTTCTTTTGGGTTTGCAAAGCGCACTAGGGGCCAGAAAATTCTCTGTGCTGATTGTATCATAATCTCCCATAACAAATGTATTTGTTAAGTATTTCCAAGCACCTTTGTGTTTGTGAACAACAAAGGAACATTTAATAGAATGTAGATTTCAATAAAAATATTTGCGTATAGGAATTATGGGAACTTGGATACCACTAGTATCAAAGAAATTCAGACCTTTTTTTCTCTTTTTTCATTTTTTTCCCCTTAAGAGGCTTTGACCTTTTCATAACATAATCATATCAGACGGAAGGATTTTCCTACACAGCTTTGAACAAGATTTCCCGTCAATAAAAGGTTGAAGAGAAAGAGATCACAAAAGAACGGAATTATAAGGCAGCAGCAATCCCACGCAATGGATAAGCTTAATGCAAGTTGGTTTGATTAATAAGATGTGATTATATGACTTTTGAATGCAAAATTGCTGGTTATTTAAATAACACTAATATAAGCACAATATACAGTTCTAGAATTATTTGTATGTGTTAGAGAAAGAGCTAATCATGACAAAAAACACAAAATAATTATGTAAAAAAATCACTGTTCACCATTTTAACATGAAGTGACTAAATGCTCCTATTAGGTTACTCTCATGTACCACAAGGGTTGCACTGGGCTCTGTAAACTCAGCCAGCGCCAGGGCAATATATTTTGAAGGACATGCATATGACTTTGGAAAGGACCTGTTGGGACCATTTGGCTATGGGCCAGGTAATTATTCTATCCTCTGAAGGGCCGGTAAGAAGCCAATTCAGTCTTGAAGGAGAGACCTGTTGGTTTTTATCGGCCCATGTATGGCCACCTTTAGTTTCTCCACAAACAAAAAGATGTTGGGCCTGAGTGGTTGTTGGACAACCCTACCCCTTCAGTTAAAAATATACCCAAACTAAGATATAAGTAAACAAGGACTCTCAGGCCCTACCGAGATATAAAAATGGAACTGACCCTTCTAACACTAGTTGTTGACTCTGTCCAACTTATCATGCTCTTTATCCAGTGTTAGTCAAGCTCCTACTACAGGAATGTGGCCCTCACACTAGCTAATACCTCCTAGCTACCTGATTGGAACTCGTTTGAGGCCTTCACCAACTCTAGAGACACGTTCCCCCTACGTTTTGGGGTAATCTAAAACACTAGGGGCCAGATTAAATTCAGCGAGAAAAAGGTTTATCGCGTGAAAAGTCATGGACAAGATTCAATTTGAGATGCAATTCAATTCAGAAAAACTTATCTCATGGTTTATCACGTGACAACTCTATTGAATCTATGGGAACTGAATTTGGAGAAAATTTCTTCTCCTCAAATTGAATCTCGTACATGAGTTTTCACAATATAAATGTGGCCCTATGTATACGTCGACCCAGTGTTGGACTGGCCCAATGGGATACTAGGAAAACTCACGGTGGGCCCAGGTGTCAGTGGGCCCTCCTGCTTCTAAAGATTTGGCCTATTTCATGGCCATTCCCTATTTGTATTAGAGCAAAGAGGCTAAATAGATGGAATAATAGATTATAGTATGTAAATAAAAGAGACTAGGAGAGGTTGAGTGAGGAGAGGAAGAATAAAAGTACTGAGAGTGGGCCCTGGTCTAAAGTTTTTGGATGGGCCCCTGGTGTCCCAGTCCGACACTGCGTCGACCCCAGCTTTTTATACTACGCTTCACACTGCCTGCATTAATGAACGTCTACTAATGGGACCTGCTCATAGGGCCAGATTCAATTCAATGAGAAAAAGATTTATCACATGAAGACTCATTGGCAAGATTCAATTTGAGATGCAATTTAATTCAGAAAAAAATTATCTCACTGTTTATCAAATGAAAACCCCATTGAAGGCTATGGGAAAAAACTGGAACTGAATTTGGAGAAAAGTTTTTTCCCTTCTGGCCCATTGTTTAAAAATAACCAGGAGTTAAATGGATTCTGTCACGATTTTTATGATGTCGTTTTTATTTCTAAATGACACTGTTTACACTACAAATAATTTACTCTACGTTATAAAATTTCATTCCTGAACCAGCAAGTGTAATTGTTTAGTTGCAATATTGGTGTGTAGGTGCATCTCAGGTCATTTTGCCTGGTCATGTGCTTTCAGAAAGAGCCAGCACTTTAGGATGGAACTGCTTTCTGGCAGGCTGTTATTTCTCCTACTCAATGTAACTAAATGTGTCTCAGTGGGACCTGGATTTTACTATTGAGTGTTGTTCTTAGATCTACTAGGCAGCTGTTATCTTGTGTTAGGGAGCTGCTGTCTGGTTACCTTCCCATTGTTCTGTTGTTAGGCTGCTGGGGGGGAAAGTGAGGGGGTGACATCACTCCAACTTGCAGTACAGCAGTAAAGAGTGAGTTAAGTTTATCAGAGCACAAGTCACATGACTGGGGGCAGCTGGGAAACTGACAATATGTCTAGCCACATGTCAGATTTCAAAATGTAATATAAAAAAATCAGTTCTTTTTAGAAATTGATTTCAGTGCAGAATTCTGCTGGAGCAGTGTAACGATCTAGTTATCGGAAACCTTGCTATGTGACAGGTACACTCACAATGCACAGGGGATCCCTGTGGATCCCTGTGGATTCCGGTGTTCAACGACGCCTGTTAGGGGCCCAGGACTTTCTGCTGTGGAAAACACAAGAGAAAAGTGCAAAACAAACAACAAGCCCGTAAACGAGGTACCGGCAAGGATTTAGAGGAGACGTAGTCAAGAATCAGGCGAAAAAGTTCAAGGCAGACGGCAGGAATCAGAGCCAGAAGTCAGGCATGGGTCAAAACCAGGAATACAATCACAGAATAAATGCTTCGGCTGGAACAGAAAACTGGAACCTAGCTTGGGCACTCTCAAAAAGGTGGACAGGCCTTTAAGAATGATTTGAAACCAAATTCAAATCTGGCGCCCCTCGATGACGTCATGACGCAGGCGTCAATGGGACCAGGAACCCGGAAGAACGTGCCTGCGCACCAGGATTGCTCGAGAGATGCGCCGGGAGGTAAGGGGAGCCGGTAATCTCCCGGTGCGTCTTACAAGCAGCACTATTAACTGATGCGTTTTGAAAAAAAATATGTTTCCCCATGACGGTGTCCCTTTAAGCCAATGCTGCTTTCAATAGGAATTTTAAGAGATTTTAAGAAATAACTTTAAAAACACTGAAAATTTTTCATGACTGCATATTGGAAAGTTACTTAGAATTCTCTATTTTCTTTTATTTTAGGGATGACTTGCCCTTTAAATAGTTCTCTAATTACTGAGTCCATGCTAGCATTAGCAGCTTATTTTTTTATAGTTGGAGACCACAGTGAGGGTCATTTATTAACACTGGGCAAATTTGCCCATGTGCAGTAACCCATGGCAACCAATCAAATTGCTGCATTCATTGTTCTTCTTACACTAATCATTGATTGGTTGATATAGGCAGGGACGATTCTTGCTATTATGCCGCCTGAGGCCTTCTTTCGCCGCCCCCACCCCACGGCACTAACCTTTACAGCGCCTGAGAGGGCAGGGGCGGTCCGCGATGCATAGTGCAGAGAGCGCAATAGCACTCTCTGCACTAGAAGAGCCGAATTTCCGGTTTGAAAACCGGAAATTCGGCTCTTAGTTACCAGGAGCCGCATTTTTGCCGCCCCTGGCCACCAGGGGGCGCTGCCGCCTGAGGCGAGTGTCTCAACTCGCCTCATTGGTGGAGCACCCCTGGATATAGGTAACTGCCCATGGGCAAATTTGCCCAGTGTTGATAAATGAGCCCCAGTAAGTCCATATCTTTAAGTTCCCATACTTGAAGGGTGCTATTGTGTCTGCAGTGAATGTGGCCAACTGAACTGACAGAAATCAGAGGCGACAGTTAGGAAACGTCCTTTCCTCATAGGCTACAATTCCTTTCTAATTGTGTGAGAGCTCAGCAGTTAACCGGCAGCAGGTCTGGTGTGAAAGACATGAGGGAGTCCTGGAATATCTGTAAAGAATCATCTCTTTCTCCCGATAGAAAATGAAATGCAGATACAGGGGCTCTGAGAGACACACTTTGAAATGAATAGATTTCCACACACACTCCCTGTCACATCTCATGTCTCTTCACTGAAGAAGTCGCTGGGCACTTGTCACGAGTTTTTTCACAGGCAAATGGAATGAGAATCAAGGTACAGGGCGAGTTTAGCAAAGGAAAGTCTATTTACTGTTCAGCTGAAAGGAGGAATCCTAAATAACTTCAGCTAAACAGTATAGATGTTCCTGTAGTTTGTTTTTAATGACAGTTGAGAACCTGCACTGTTTAATGGGCCTTTAAATTAAATGTCAGTATGATATAGAGAGTGATATTCTGAGACAATTTGCAATTGGTTTTCATTTTTTATTATTTGTGGTTTTTGACTTATTTATTTTTATTCAGCAGCTCTCCAGTTAGCAGTATCAGCCGTCTGGTTGCTAGGATCTAAATTCCCCTAGCAACCATGCATTGATTTAAATAAGAGACTGGAATATGAATAGGAGAGGCCTGAATAGAAAGATGAATAATAAAAAGTAACAATAACAAGACATTTGTAGCCTTACAGAGCATTTGTTTTTTATATGGGGTCAGTGACCCCCATTTGAAAGCTGGAAAGTCAGAAGAAGAAGGCAAATAATGTAAAAACTCTAATAAAAGAAAAAATTAAGGCCAGTTGAAAAGACGCTCAGAATTAGCCACTAGAGATGGGCGAATAAATTGGGCAGACACCAATTCGCAGCGAATTTCCACGTTTCGCTGCAAGAAAATGAATTCCCGAAGCTGCAGCGTCAATTCACCGGCGAAAAATCTGATACGCCCAAAAATTTCCGTGCACATAAAAATTGCTTAGAATTAGCCACTAGAGATGGGCGAATACATTTGGCAGACACAAAATTGCGGCAAATTTCCACGTTTTGCTGCAAGCAAATTAATTTGCAAAACTGAGGCGACAATTTTCCGTCGAAAAATCTGCACGGGCATAAAAATTGACTTTAATGCATTTGGACCAAATAGTCGCGCATATAAAAATTGATCGCATCGAAATTGATGAGCGAGAAAGTTGACAAGTGTCAAAATTATTTTGATGCCCATTGACTTCAATGCGTTTCACAAATTTTTTGCCGTTTCGCCAATTTCGCGGTCAATTCGCTATGGGCACAGATTTATTCTCCAGAGGCAAAACTGCCAAATTCGCTGCAAATTAGAGCCTGCTGAATAAATTCGCCCATCGCTATTCAACAGCATTTTAAGAAATCTGGTAACCAGGGTCCAAATTCCCCTAGTAACCATGCATTGATTTGAATAATAAACAATAATAAAAAATAAGGTGAACCACCCCCTTTAAAATATCACCAAGGTGAGGACTTCCCAGCAACTCATCTGAGAGATATTACCTATACTACATGTTACATTAGGGGGCAGAGGGAGATTAGGGAGATTCACGTAAGATTGGTTTAGGTATTTTATAGAGGGTTTGGAATGGGTTTTATCAGTCTATTATGTCATAACAACATCCCTGTAAATGAATTCCAGAGCATGGAATTGTCCGCACAGTATGAGAGGTTTTGTTTCCAACATAATTCTGTAAGGCAATTTCCATCTAGTTATAAGTATGTTTTTCCTCTTCTTTCTTCTTTTATTTTCCCTTTAAATTCATTAGCAGGACCCATGTTTTCCTCTGGCACATCACTGGTTAAGTTAAAGGCTCGCGCAGCCCAAACCCCAGGCATCACACAAACTCGTCAGACTGCTACAAGGAAACATGTCGTACATGAAATGGCTAATTAGGCAAATGTACGGAAGAGAAAATGAACACTGAAAGCCATTCGCCGCTAGTCTGAACAAACATCTCATTTCCAGCAGAACCAGTTGAGAAGGAGAAGCGATGGGCGTCCTTGGTTGAAACTGTTGCACTTGCTCCACTCTACTGGCTCTGCCTTTTGTACACGTATTTGGTCTGCCAGTTAGTCAATTAAACATGAGATTCAGCAAATACAGGCAGTGAGAGGAGAGCTGGGAAGGAAAGGCAGGTTATAATAATACAGTAGGTGAAGGTTGAGGAATTTGTTGCAAGGACTCTACATACCAAACTGTCTGCTCCTTGCCTGGCACTAGTGTTCGGCATGTGGTGGAAAAGTGGACAAATTATTGGGTAGGGCTGGGGAAGACCCGAAAGTTGGGGTACACATAGGGGCTGATTCACTAAGCTCGAGTGAAGGATTCGAATGAAAAATACTTCGAATTTCGAAGTATTTTTTGGGTACTTCGACCATCGAATTGGTTAAATTCGTTCGAATTCGAACGAAATCGAACGAATCGAACGAAAAATCGTTCGACTATTCGACCATTCGATAGTCGAAGTACTTCCCCTTTAAAAAAAACTTCGACCCCCTACTTCGGCAGCTAAAAGCTACCGAAGTCAATGTTAGCCTATGGGGAAGGTCCCCATAGGCTTGCCTGTGATTTTTTGATCGAAGGATTTTCCTTCGATCGTTGGATTCAAATCCTTCGAATCGTTCGATTCGAAGGATTTAATCGTTCGATCGAACGGAAAATCCTTCGATCGATCGATCGCAGGATTAGCGCTAAATCCTTCGACTTCGATATTCGAAGTCGAAGGATTTCAATCCGAGGGTCGAATTTCGAAGTATTTTTAACTTCGAAATTCGACCCTTAGTGAATCGGCCCCATAGGTACCAATGAGAAAGTTATAGGAGATGGGGAAGTCCTTAAGTATGATTTTAAAAAACTAGGTGTAAAGTTGAGGGCGAGGACTTCCAAGTAGTGATGGGCGAATAAATTTACCAGCATTCGCGGCAAATTTCCTTATTTCGCTGACGGCGAATAAATTCACAAAAATTCCACAAAAAAATGTGTCGCGCTTCAGAATAGTCTCGCGCATAAACATTGTCACATGTCAAAATTATTCGACACCCATTGACTTAATGCATTTGGGCAAAATAGGCGCACGTATAACAATTGTCACGGGCGGCGAAATTGGCGTGCGTTAAAATAATTTTGACGCCCATTGACTTCAATGTGTTTCACAAATTTGGAGGGAAATTCAGAAATTTTTCACCCATCACTACTTCCAAGGTAATTTCCTCAGCGATATTCCCTGTGCCACAAGCAATGTTAAGCAGCATCTGGAGCTTAATGTGGGGAGATTGTAGGAGGGTTTTAGGGTTTTTGGAGAACTGGGCCGATTTCTAAATAGGCTACAGGCTCTTTGCCAGGGATGGGGGAACCTCAATGATGATGGTGCAGTTGCTTTGGAGAGAAGATGGTTAGAGGGTTGGAGGAGATTTTAAACTAGGCGTGGGGGTTGCAGTAGTGAGGTAATGGACATAGTAAGGGAAAAGGGGTTGGAGATTTGGTTGGGGGTATAGATAATGGTAGGGAGGGTCACAAGTGGTATTTACACAATTTAAAAGCTGGTGCCAGTATTAAATGTATGTATACTAATGTAAGACTGATTCAATTAGAGATTTGAAGGCGGTGGAGGAGAAATAGAGAATTTTACTTACCTACTTGACGTAAATTCCTTTTCTTCTAGTCCCGACATGTCAGTACACATGGGGCATTGCCCCTCCCAGACCTGGAGGTAGGACCTATAACATAGCCAATCAAAATGAATCATGACCTATAAGACCACATGACCTCCTCCTCACCACAGTTATACTTTTGCCATAGCAGTACAGTAACCAAAATAAATAATTGGGATGGGAAACCCTGTACTGACATGTCGGGACTAGAAGAAAAGGAATTTACGTCAAGTAGGTAAGTAAAATTCTCTATTTCTTCTACGTCCCTCCATGTCAGTACACATGGGATCTACCAAGCCATGCACCGAAAACAAGGGGTGGGAATAACCAATATAATGCAAAAACCAAACTGATGCTAAGGAGGCCCTGAGAAAAGGCCAGCATCACATCCATCCAACAGGGGAGCTGATAAATGTATATCTCCTGAAAAGGGTAGATAAAAGGCACAAGAACAACATGTCCTAGGACATGGTAAACGATTAACAAGAGCTACAAAATCAACCACAAAATTACAGAGACCGGTACTTGAGGATCAAGCATTGCAGATGAATAAACATATTCTGTTTAAAAAGGTTCCCTCAGTGACTAGAGGGATACCTGCAATATGGTTATCTGACAAAACCCCACCTGGGGAAGAACAAAAATCCTGCAACTGTTAAAACAAAAAAGGTGCCTAGGACAAAACCAGAATGATGGCAATAGCCATCTCAGAACTAAAACACCCTAGAAACCACCAGGAAATCAATCAGATCAGAAACTAAACACAACTTGAATGCATCTATCACCAGTGCTGGAGAAATACATGATCCTCAGCAATAGCAAGTGGCTCTAAAAAGACTTGGCCCACATTAGCCTGGTCCTGCATCTTAATGGAAGCAGCTCAAACCAGTGCTGACCGGAGTCACCTCTACACCAGAGATCAGTCCAAGATCCACTAACTCCATGCTAATAATACCTAATGAAGACTTAACTAAATGAACACCAACTCTGGGTTATCATAAATCAGCATATCATTGTAACCATTGTAGAGCCAAGCTGGTACAGCCCAGTAGCTCCACCAACCACCAAATCTAAACTGGGTATACAACAGCACAAGGATAAGCTGCTGAACCAACCAATGTGACTTAAAGCCATCTACCAGTAAGCTATGCTGTTGCCCCAGCCAACTGCTACACAAGCAAGCAATGGGACCCAAGCCAATTACAGTTCTAGAAAACACCCACAAAAGCCGAGGCCACTACAGCTCAAGCTGCACAATGATACAGTTTATGCAAAAACTGAACCAAACCTGTGACCATACATAGAAGCTACTGAACCAGCCAACAGCTGGGATCACAATCCAAAATCAGGCATGCCAGAAGCTTATTGCCTACAAAAACTGGTACCAACCAGCAATGATGCACAATCCACTGGCAGAGAGCCAGCCACCATACATGCAACCAGTGGTGGACCAGCCAGCTATTATGTATTCCAACATAGATGTGCAAGGCCATTGTCACACTAGCAGGCCAAGATGCCCGTCAGCTGAAGTGTTTGCAAAAAACCAGAGTGGAATTCGAATACACAAGCAATAGTAAATAAGCCAGCTATTGTGAATGCCAGCCTTATTGATGATAAGCAGTGGCATACAAGACCAAAAACAATGCATGTAAGGCAGAAGAAAAGGTTAGCTGTAAGCCAATATATGACCAAGATCAGCTGCTGAATACCAATCAGCAACAAAATTAGCTATGGGCTGTGAAACTCAGAGCAAACACCAGCTGATGGTACAACCCAACTAGTCAATCATGCCTACTGCTGGTGTAACCAGAACCATACCTGCAAGGATTGCAGACAAGACAAAACCAATGGCTGTTGTCCTGCCAAGGATTGCCGCAAGGCAAACAGACATGCCCACCAAGGGCCACAGCAAGAATAGTAACCATGCCTATCAGCCGCCACAGCCTGGCTGGCACAGCCAAGACTGGCAGCCACAAGCCCACAAGGACTATAATAAAAACTAGCGGCCACCTTAGCCAGGGGCCACAGAAAAGGCCAACAGCCCAAGAACCCTGGTAAAAGGCAAGCAAGCACCTAAGTTAAGGGCCATGAAAACAGGCCCGCAGCCATAATAACCCAGGTAAAAGGACAACCAAACAAATGTGCCAAGGGTAAAAGACCACATGAGCCAAAGGCTCATGCAACAGGCCAGCAGAACAAGGGCCCTTGTAAAAGGCCAGCAGACCCAGGAGCCGAGGACCATGGTAAAAAGCCATGGACCAAAACAAGGGCTCTAACCCAAGCCAAGGACCATAATTAAAGCTAGAGGCCACACAAACCCAGCTCCCTGGCGAGATGCCCGAGGCCACACAAAGGGCCATAGACTACAAGCTGGCTTCAAGCATGTTAAGGTGCCAATAGACATAACAGTAAGTGCCCTTTAATCTACCAACAATTAAAGAAGGGAAACCTACAGTCACAAAAACTCAGTAGATGTAGTATAACTACAACTGAGCTCCCAACAAAAGCCACCAGATGGGAATAGAATATCTAAGAGAAGGCCTATATCACACAAAAAGACACCATATAACTCGGAACACTGCCTGTTAAGTGTGGAAACATCATAGGAAAAAATGGGGTACAATGCTGCTACAGCAGAACAAACCCCTAGCCGGTCCTGGAAATACCAGGTGTAATAAGAGCACACTTACCTACTGTGTCTGCACAGAGAACTCGGGCTCACAAACCTAAGACCTCAGATGACAACTATACAAGAAGTCAGAGGAATACAGGCACCAAACCAGATAATATGTGCTAGACAGTAGGAATAATCCAGACAGATCCTTGGTGGCAGACTGCTTCTAAGGAGCAGACTCAGGGGCGTAACTAAAGAGGAAGCAGACCCTGCGGCTGCAGGTGGGCCCAAAAGGTATAGGGATCCATGAGGCCCAAATAAAGAGCAATTTCAATACGTATTGGTAAAAAAGCACAACCTCTGGATATGTTAGGGGCCCTAAAATGAATTTGATGTGGGGCCCAAAGACATCAGGTTACAGCACTGAGCAGACTTAATGTAAGGAAGGGGCTACCATACTGCTTCAGCAGTGCAAGCCTCCAGCCAACCCTGCAAGCACCCAGTGTAATAAAAGGCAAATATAACCTCTGTGTCTGCACAGAGGACAATAGAAACAACAGAAGCAAACTGAGGAGTATCTGCACATTACCTGATAGCAATGAAAAGTCCGCAGGTTGGAAACTTCAGCTAGAACCCGGATAGCTTGCAGCTGAGGGACATAATTAGCTTATTAACATGCAGACTTAGTACCTTGTGTAACTGCATTTTGCACAGAGGACTCCAGCTCACAACATACGACTTCATATAATATAAGAAGGAACACAGACAGCTTACCAGATAGCTCAGACTTGTCAGCAGGAATATCCAGTCCAGTGGAACACTGCTTGTTAAGACTCATAAGAAAGAAAGGAAGGAAGGAGGTGCCATACTGCTTGAGCCAATATAACCACTGTGTCAGCCAAGAGGATGCAGGTTCACCCATACAAAACTTAAAATATTAAACAGCAATATTAAATGGGCCAAAGGAACACCTGCACCTTACCAGATAGTGACTAGTTAGCTTGATGGAAACTCCAGCCAAAGCCCTGATAGCTTTCAGCTGAGGGACATATTAAGCATATTAACATGCAGACTTCCCAGTGAAATTAATGTTTCAAATACACAATGGATACTGAGAAATCAAAATCTCTGGATTCAGGTACCACACTGCTTAGGCAGAGGGATTCACCAGCCAGTACTTAAAGTGCAGCAAGAGCCAATACTGTATTTTGCACAGAGGACGCCAGCTCACAACACAAGACTTCAGATAATACAAGAAGTCAGGGGAACACAGGCACCTTACCAGATAGCTCAGGCTTGTCAGCAGGAATATCCAGGTGGAACACTGCTTGTTAAGAGGAGACTCATAAGAAGGAAGGAGGTGCCATACTGCTTGAGCAGTGCAACCTCTAGCCCTTCCTGGAGGTGCCAATATAACTTCTGTGTCTGCACAGAGGATGCAGGGTCACCCATACAAGTCTTAAAATATTAAACAGCAATAGCAAAACGGGGCGAAGGCACACCTGCACCTTATCAGAGTGGCTAATTAGCTGGATGGAAACTCCAGCCAAAGCCCCAATAGCTCTCAGCTGAGGGACATAATTAGCCAATTAGCATGCAGACTTCCCAGTGCACTACACACAGTAGATAATGAAGAATCATACTCACCAGCTTCAGGCTGTTATAACTAGCCCATATGCATACCCACGGCCCTTTTGCAGAAGTTCTGTAAAGTCTCACATAACTCAAAAGAAAAGGGGAGTCCAAAAAGCTCACAGGTAACAATGTGGGAAGCCCACACCTGTGTCTGTTCCCAAAAAAGCACTAGATTTAATCTTGTGCCTCGCTGGGCATATAGCAGGGGGGCTATTTTAGCACAGGGCTAGGACCATGGATATGCCCACACCTGCACCTCTTCCCAATAAGCGATAATTTACAGATTATGCGTCTTGAGGCATCAGGTAAAATCTTCTCCATTACCTGGGAATCATCCCTCTGTGTCTACACAGAGGTAAAAAATAAATAAATAAATAAACAAAAAGAAAATGCAAAAGAAAAACAAAAACTGTGTTTGATTTCTCTCAAAATTCAACAAAAAATAAAAAGTGAGGAGGGAGATCCTACCTCCCTGTCCAGTAGGACAAAAAATAACTGTGGTGAGGAGGAGGTCATGTGGTCTTATAGGTCATGATTCATTTTGATTGGCTATGTTATAGGTCCTACCTCCAGGTCTGGGAGGGGCAATGCCCCATGTGTACTGACATGGAGGGACGTAGAAGAAATACAATATAAATGGCATTGCTTAAACATGGCTAAATAAGTTGCATGAGTGGGCAGTAAATATTGGAGGTTATACTTTGTTTCAGAGGGACAGGGGCAATAGAAAGGAAGAGGGGTATGTCTGTTTGTTAAGCAGGAGTTAAATGGCAATATGAAGAAAAAAGTGATGTTTGAAAATAAGGGGGCTCAAGCCTTATGTGAAGATCTTTTCAGAGATTATACAGGATTATAGGGGTGGTTATAGACTCCCTCATGTTAAAGGAAAAGTTAAGCTCCTGTTGAAACTAGAACAGGCTGCTAGTTTGGGTAAAGTAATTATAATGGGGAATTTTAATTACCCAGATATTGACTGGAGCAACAGTACTGCCAGGACAGTTAATGAGAACACGTTTATAAACTGGTTACATGGCAATGTGATGTCACAGGTTGTTGAGGAGCCAATCAGAAACCAGGCTATTCTGGATCTAGTGATCTATAATGTCCCAGAACGTATAGCAAATATGCAAGTTATTGAACCTCTGGGTAATAGTGACCATAATGTGATCTCATTTAATGTCTGGTGCAAAAAACAAAGTTACATTGGGGCAACAAAGAGTAAAAGAAAAAGAATAGCAACTTTTAGTCTAGTACTTCTGACCTTAGATTGGGGTGTTAGGTTTTCAGCTAAAACACAGACCAGAAATGGTTGTAATTGAAAATGTTATTAAATCATTAAGTAAATGTAGAAGCACTAAGAATCACCCTGTGTGGCTTAATATAGAAGTAAAGAAGTCAATAGGAAAGAAGAAAAAGTCTGTGGGAACATAAGTTGTGTTTAATAAATATAACACTATAATACATTTTGTAAAACAGCAATCAGGCAAAGATAGAAAACGGGGAGCGCATTGTGGCAGATGCTAAGAATAACCCCCCAATAAAAAAGATTTACATATATTAATAGTAAAAAGATGGAGGTTGAAAGTGTAGCTCTATTAAATAATGGAAACAATGTGGTTATAAAGGGTACAGAAAAGACCTTTTCAATTCTTTCTTCAGTGTATCCAATTGAGGAGTCATTGTATCAAGACCCATCTGATAGAGACACAGATGGCTCCGCTCAGTCTAGTCAGTGGGTGTAGGATATTGTACATAAAGGTGACTCAAAATTAAGGTGAAAAGGGCTCCATGGCCAGATGGAATACACCCCATGGTACTTAGAGAGCTTAGTTTGGCTTTAGACTGCCATCTATTTCTGATTTTCTCAGACTCGCTTTCATCTGGTATGGTACCTATGGATTGGAGGAAAGCTGATGTCATTCCTATATTTAAAAAACACTACAATCTCAGCCTGGCAATTATAGGCCAGTAAGTTTGATATTTGTGGTGGGCAAGTTATTTGAAAGCTTGTTAAGGGATCACATTCAAAATTATGTTCTGGAGAATGCAGAAAATGTAAAGTTTGGTGATACCTTTTATGATGCAAGTTCTGGAGAATAGCATTACAGGCAGTAATCGGCATGGCTTTGTGGAGGATAAAGACTTGAAGCCGCAGCCCTGCCCTGACATACACTAAGTTTATTTTAAAGCAAAAATTCCCTTTAAAATAATAACATTAACAGCTGCCGTTTTAGTGACATGAGATTTATTCATATATTGTATTGTTCAATTTTTAGAGAAAGTCTTCAAGAAGTGTGCACAAAAGTGAGCATGGCTCAATAAGTAACATGGGTGGATCTGTCAGAATGGCTCATTCACTCATTGATCAAACTCTGAGAAGATTCGAAAAACATCCACTAAAAAGGAAGAGGGAGCTTGAAAAGAGCTTTGAAACCCCCTGGCTCTCCTCTCCCTAATAAAAGCCTTCCAATCCTGCTCATACATAATACATTACAAAAAGAACGCAGGGAAACCAATTTTACAGAGATTTCTAATAGTTGTCGCTTTTTTTACTTTTCCGATTTGGATGATATGGAAATGGATATAATCTCTAGTCTTTCAGACCGTTGGAGAATCTCACCGATAATAAATGAGAATGTGAGTTTTAAAATCCCCCTTAAGTAGGGTATAATCTGAACATTCCCCTGATGCATCTGAGAGCTTGGTAGATCTTTGCAAAGTGTCTGAGAGTGGGTTCTACTTTCATTATAAGAGAGTAGTAGGGGCTGAGTATTCCCCAATGAAAATCCATGGGAGTTTCTCAAAGAGTAAAAGGCACAGATATTGTTTGCTTTGATATCTGAGATATAACTTTGTCCAATACTGTTGTATTCTACTGGGGTGCTATTACCATTTGGTTTAATTAAACATTTGTTTAGAACCACTGGTACATTGTGTGACGAGTAAAGGTGGCCATACACGGGCAGGTAAAAGCTGCCGACAGAAAGTGTCTGCAGCTTATTGGCCCGTGTATGGGGCCCCCCGACGGGCTTCCCTGATCGAGATCTGGCTGAAAGTCGGCCAGATCTCGATTGGATGGGACGAAAAATCCTGTCGGATCACGGCCGCATCTGTTTGTTGATGCAGTCCCGCGATCCGACCCCCGTTTCCCATGCGTTAGGATCCGATCGTTGGGCCCTTGGGTTTGACATCGCCAAACGAGCGGATCTCTCCGTGTACGGCCACCTTAAGCTGTACCATATCCAACGGAATCTTATGCAGCCTGTACACTGAATTTACTGGATAGTAAAACAAGACAGTCTGGAGAAAGATGATTGAGTAGTTATCAATAAGCTTGAGATACCTTGCGCTTAAATGAAAGGACCCTTATAAGGAACGTTACAAGGGAAAAGATGGGGCTGCAGCTAAATGTAAGAAAGACGAAGGTTATGATGATGAGAATAACAGCTCACTTTGGAGTTTATGGTGACCACACAGAAGACTTAGACAGCTTTTTCCTCCTTTGGTTCAATCTTACACAGTAAGAAAGGCATTACCAGCATAAAGGCCTGTCAAAACATTCTTCAATATTTGATATCCTTAGTGTATTACCTGTGAATGATCCAGAGCTGAACGTAATTATGCTGCTCGAAGTAGACACAAAGAGCCGTCATGCACCTGTTATGGATAATTCTATTAATTAGAAATTATTTAATTTAAAAAAGTCAGAGCAAACTATTTGATTCTATTTATTATTAAAAAAGCACAATTTAATCAGATTGGGGAAAAACCTGATAAAATTGAGCAAAAACATGAATTTTTGTAACTGCACGATTTTTTTCTAGCTTTTTTCCAAAAAGCTCTAATTTTTTGGATTTTTGCCTGAAAAGCCCGAAATAGTCAGATTTCCAGGTTTATTCCAATGCAGACCACATAAACTTTCAAATAGGATAGGGGCCTCTCCCATTGACTTATATACAACTGACTTTATGCAGCCTTGGGGTATGATAAATGTCGAAAAATGTTAGTTTTTTTTCCACTAAAAATTCTGATTTTATAATAAATTTTTTTTAGTTTTTAGCATTTGGACTTTATTAAATAAGCCCCAAAAAGTACAGACAGATAAAGTTCTGTAGTGTATGTAAATGTTGCTAGTAATGTAGGCCATTTTGAAGGTGTTCAAAAAGTTATATCCAAAGATATATGTCCCCAAGGCTTTTCATAGGTAAAAACAAAAATGTTTGTTTAAAGTTTCATTAAAAAAATTAGATACATACTGACCCCACACGGTCCACCTTACGCATTTTTGTACCCTCCGGCATAATGACTATGATAATGACTAAGTGCCGGAGGGTATGAAACGCGTAAGGTGGACCATGTGGGGTCAGTATGTATCTAATTTTTTTAATGAAACTTTAAACAAACATTTTTGTTTTTACCTATGAAAAGCCTTGGGGACATATATCTTTGGATATAACTTTTTGAACACCTTCAAAATGGCCTACATTACTAGCAACATTTACATACACTACAGAACTTTATATGTCTGTACTTTTTGGGGGTTATTTAATAAAGTCCAAATGCTAAAAACTAAAAAAAAATTTACTATAAAAGCCTGGGGACATCTATCTTTGGATATAACTTTTTGTATGCTGTGAACTGGGGCAAGTCCCTTTGGTTTGATTGGTTTGATTGAGGATACACAGAGATCAGGTGTGGATTCCCGACTAAATATTCATTTTGAAGGTGTTGCCCAAAAATGTCAGTAAAACGTGGAATACACTTGAATAGAAATGCTTCAGTGAGATGAATCCCAAGCAGTTCATGACAAATACAGTAAAAGCATGTGCACCATTCTCATTAAACATTTATGAGGCAAATGAAGAGAGAATGGATCATTATAGAAATGTATTAAAGTTTCTGCGGAGAGTTTAGACAAATACGTCTTTCTGGTAAAACATTTTTCAAGTTGGCGTTCCCAGGAGACAGTGTGCATTCAGATGCTCCGTTTGCTTCTTGGTTGCTACTTGCTATTCGAGATGCATCTCACCGTGGGAAATCTTGAATTGGGTTAATTTCTTAGGGAACCATCGTTTTTTTAAAAAATTTCATCCACAGTTATGAGATTTTTTTTCATTTAACCTATTAATAAATGTCAAAATAGAAATAGAAACCTTATATAAGAAAATCAATCTTCTAATGACAGTATTTTCTACATGGAGTTTGGAGAAGGAAAAAAAACAAAAGGTTTTATGGTTAGGTTGGATCTGATCCCATGTTTGGTTAGTTCCAAATGCCTTGAAATGATTAGTTAGACAGAATATATACTGTATGTGTATTTATTTATTTGGTAGCCAACCCTTCTGGGACTAAGCTCTTTGTGTAGGATAGAGTCTACAGGGGTTGCCTGGGAAGAACATTTTGGAAAATTTGGGCTTTCCATGGAAAATAAACTGAAAAAAACCCACAGTTCTTTTAAATCTTGAGTGATCACAGTATACAGAGTATACAGAACAGTATATAGAACACTCCCTTTGCTGACACTTTGTCACATTTCCATTATCACTTAACGTTTCAAACCTATCTTACCTCTATGATCACTCAATGGGGCAAATTCACTAAGATCCGAAGTTGCGCTGGCGACAGCTTCGCCACACTCCGCCGCACTTCGCCAGGCGTAGTTTCGCCAGCGCTACGCAAATTCACTAAAATGCGAAGTTGCGCTCAAGGACGCGAAGTTGCACTAGCGTTAATTCCTCAAGCAAAGCGAAGTTACGCTAGCGATGCATAATTTGCATACGGCGCCAAGTTAAAGTACAATTAACGTATATGTTGCAGCAAATACATTACACTACACAAACCTGGGAAAGCTTCATAAAATAAAATAAAGTTGTTATATTGCCCTACACATGAGCCCACTGTATAGTTTATGTGCCATATGTTAGGAAATGTAGGGGGGAAGGAGGGTACCCCCCAAAAAAATGTATGATCTTTTTCAGCCTATCACCCTTAAAAAAGAAAAAGACGCCAGAGTTTTTTTGGGACTTAGAAAAATTTTCAACCTTTTTTGAAGCAATCCCTATCTACTCTATTGCACTTCGCCTGGTCTCAGTTGGCGAAGGCAAGTCTGGTGCAAGCGTTAACGTTCATGAAAATCCGCAAGTTAGTGAATTAGCGTAGTTACGTCCCTTCGCCTTAGCGCAACTTCGCCTGGTCGTAAGGGTGCGAAGTAGCGGTAGAGTAGGTCCACTTCGCTAGCCGTTAGTAAATCGGCAAAGTAACAAATGACTAGTGATGGGCGAATTTGCGCCGTTTCGCTTCGCCGAAAAATTTGACGCCGGCGCCCGTTTTTGACGCCGGTGCCCGTTTTTTCGCCGCCGGCACCCATTTTTGACGCCGGCGTCAGTTTTTTCGAAAAAAATTTTTTTGACACCAGCGAATTTTTGCCGTGAATTTTCGCGGGCGTTTTGCGAATTTATTCGCTGGCGGCGAATCACGCAAATTCGCCGCGAATTCGCGCCTGCCAAATAAATTCGCCCATCACTAAAAATGACGTCACGCTGGCGAATTTGCAGTAGCGTTAGCCACTTGGCACTTTACTGAATTTGCCCCAATGTACTTGCAGGTCAGTCTCTGGGAATTTAATCGCCCATCACTACTTGCCAGTATTTATTACCCTTTATGTGTGTATGTATGTTAAATTACCTACTCTATAGGTGTGTCTCTTAAAACTTGCCATGTAATCGTTCCAACAGTGTATATTTATATAGTGAATAATTATCCCCTATTGTGAAATATAAATAAATTAGAAGTCACCTCGAAGTTGTATGACCACATAAAGGGAAAATACTGGAAAGCAAATACCATTAGAAAGTACATTTTTGGATTCGTAACTGTAAATAATTATCATTTCTGATACATCCCACTCAGATTACATTATCTCATGTTTGAACAATATAAAAAGAGTAGAAGTTCAGTTGTTTTATATCTGACTTCAATCTATTTTTAATTATTAATTTCCTTCATTTGACCTGGTTTTCACCTGGTTTTCGCTAAATTTTTCATGAATTCTTTGCAGTAGGTACTGAATTTTGATTATGAAGGTTTCGCTAATTGGGACACCACTTGCTTTTACTCTATGGCTATTCTGTAATTAAACATGATTGAACATGGTTTATGTCATATTAATTATAAATCTACAGTATGAAACTTTTATATAAGATTCAATCTGCAGTCCCTTGGGTGGGTGTCAGATAGAGAACTCATAGAAGCTGCTCGGAGTGGTCTGAATTTTGCTCAAAAATGTATGTTGCTTGACAGTATTAACTGTCAGTGTCACTTTAAATGAGTGGTTGTTGGAAATATTCAATTCAGCAGAACCACACTCAAGGAAAGTATTGCTTTATCTGTTGTTCAGTCATAGTTCCAATATAATCTAGGAGAGCAAATAATGATCTGTCCCATATCTCACAATATTGAACCTTCCAGCTTGGTTTTCAGTTGTATCTTGGAGAATGAAAAACAATCTCCCCAAATCAATCCATAGGGTTATGGATGTAAAACTTGGCGGAAGCCTGTGTATCTATTTATTTGCATATGTTTGTTAGTAACCCAGGGATGTGCTGATTTAGTAGCACTTCCTCTTTGGCCTTCACCTGAGGAACAGGGTGGATGTTGCTCGGAGCATGGGCCCAGTAAAGGAAAGGCCCCAAGGGTATGGAGGCCCTTGGTGAAGTAGGAGAACAAGGTCCCTCAAATGAGGTATTAGATAGTGGCAGGTGTAGCTCCCACACTAGTACACTATAGAAGCATAGGTAAGTTAGGGTTGAGCTATAAAAAGCAGTCCTGAGCTCCAACATTTGAGTGGCAGATTGTAGGTGTCTTTCCAAGGTCATATTGTAAGGGTCCCAGTGGATAGGGAATCAGGACAGAGAATTTTCTGGAGGTGATTAAAACCAATAAGAGGTGCTGTAGAGATGAATTGAGATCCCTGCCAATTATGTCCTCAGTGGAGTGTCAGCTTGTAGTATGCTCTCCATTTGTTGTTGCCTGTAACACATGCCTAGAGAAACTGTAATGTGAGTAAACCCTGTGGATGCTGAATAAACCCTTTTTATTGTTTTTTTGCAAGAACCATTTTTTTGTAACGCAGCATGAGCGTTGTAATTGCAGAACACCCTCAACTTCCTCTTGCACTAAGAGATGGTCCTTTCTAGTTTCCAGTGTGACCCATCTTCTGCTGGTACTAGTCCAGGAAGGCAGGAATTGAGCCAACAAGAAAGCTCTGTTGGAAAGTCCAGCCCCACAAATTTGGTATTTTGGACAAATTTGGTATTCTGCATCACTGTCAATTAGATGATTGGCAGACAAATGATACTGCAGCAAATAATATGTATGGAAAAGAAACAGAGGTTTGTGACTCCACTGGCCTCTCAACACACTATTCTTACTCTCCAGTGTGGAAAAGCTACAAAAGCACCAGAGGTGCACCATCAAAAGTGCAGTAATAGCCACCTTAAATTCAGCTATGGTTTGTGCAATTGTAAGCAAAGAAATTGATGGCATCGGCAATGTGATTTTTTTTTTTTTTAGGAAAGACTGGAGAAGAAGTGCAAAGCACTAAGGGGGACAACAGCATGCCCTTTAATGCACATTTAGCAACCAATCCTTATGGCTGTGGTCTGCACCTTGCATGCCAAGGGACATTGGCCAGCCCTGGAAAGGAGGTAAGGAAAGGGCTCCATTGCCGTCTGCATGCTTTGAGACACCCTAACTAGGGGACAGGGAGAGTACAGGTGGGGGTTGCCTACATACCTCCCTACTCATGGGACCATAATTTACCCCTCATTTATTCTACATTGTATAGTATAGCTGCACTATGGTTTCAAGGTGCAAGTAAGGTGGCTGGACAAAGATCTGCAGAGGCAGAAGAGCATGGGAATCATTTTACAAAATGGTGGCTCAACGTGGCTGACATGCAGCACTGAAATGTTTTCCAGTGTCTACGTGGGTTTCTTTCATGCACTCAGGCTTCGTTCCACAACCAAAATATGGAGGCAAGTTTATTGGCTCCTGATAAATTTGACAACAATGTGTGTGTGCACAATGCTGGGACACGCTCCCGATGTGACGTGGGTGGGGGAAGACGGTCAAGAAGTGCCACATGGGAGGGCAAGCAGGGCAATGATCCCCCAGGAACTGCCAACTAGGAGGAACTGTAGGAAGTCAGAAGAGGTACATGCTTGGCACCCCCCACCGTTGCACTCTAGGCACATGCCGCTTCTGCCTCCTCTATTTCCGGCCCTGTGTGTTACTGTGATTGGGACCTTAGATTGCAAGCTCCACTGGGGCAGAGACTGATGTGAATGATGAAAAATCTTTGTAAAGTGCTGCAGAATAGGCTGAAAACCTCATTACTCTAAAAAATGCATGTGGTGCACCTTATTCTTTAGGTTTTCCCATGAGTTCTTTCCAGTGCTGACTGTTACAAGTTGATGAATTAGCGACGTTGGGACCCAGATGATCATGGGGGTCAGTTAAATGCCATAGGTTTTGGGAACACAACACCTTGGTGCTTCCTGACTCTGTAATAAAGAGTCCCCTTCCTCCTTCAGGAACCAACTAACAACAAAATGATATTCCGTCGAATGATTTATGTTGCTGAACACAAACATTTTTCTTCTGACACAGTTTATTTTTAACATAAAAACATTAGCCTAAAACACAAGCCATTCATCTCCCAGCTTCCTCGGGTAACTGACAGCTTGCAGTGTAATGATTAAGTAGAAAACAGCGAAATATGTCATGGGTCCGACAGTTTTACACTGGTGTGTTAACTAGGTGCCATAAAACCAGCCTCAGATTAGTCTTGTACATCAGTGCGTGTGAATAATGAAACAGCCAGGGCCCAGGCCAAACATGTTTTCTGCATCTTACAAATGTTAGGCCATTAAACAGAACTGTCCATGAGAACACAGAGCGGCGATTGTTATTAATGACTTGTGCATCTGCCAATACTAATTGATAACATTAGACTGCCGGGAAGATGTTTTGTTGAATGATATAAACAGGACAAAGGGATATGGCTTTAACAAGAATTCTGCACTGGCTCTAAGCGACCAGACACACCCAACCCAGACATGGAGTCCACTCCTGAACCAGAAACTTTCTGCACAACTTATTCCCCTACTCCAGTGTTTCTATAACTGTGAGCCTGGTCCCCTGAGGGGCTTGGAGCAAAGATGGGGGCTTAGCCTAAAGGCCAATAAGGTTTTTCCCCTTATTCTGCTCAGCAATCCCTGCTCTATAGCCGGTCCCACTAGCACTCACCTACTTAAACCCTTCTTCTACCCTTCTTCTTCTATCCAACTCATTCAACTTCCATTTACCTGTCCCACTTCCTAGCCCAGTCAAGGCTCGTCCACCCCAGGCTACACTCTCAATCGGCGCCCCAAATGCAGGGGTTATGCTATTAGAGGTAAATGAAAACTGCTCTACTAGACCCAAACTAAAAATAAAAAAAAATAAAGCAGCTACCAGACTCTGTACCCAAATTCAATAACCTACATCCTGTCCAAAACCTTCCTTGAACTATGGGTACCAATATGTGCTCATAGGTCCAACGATATAAAATGTAAATCTTCCAACTATCCTATTATTTATGGGATGCTCTTGAACTGAGCTCCTGTAGGGGTATTGTGCTGAACTCTGATGGGCTTCTCCTCTGAGCTGAAAAGGAACATTACCTTTTATAAACAACAATAAACAGGAGCCAGTTCTTCAGAATGAATACAAATGTTGGCAATGATATCACTTACTGGTCTCTATTGTATCACTTCCAGATCCAGGTTCTACAGGGGAACCAGGAGGATAAAAGCGAATCAGTAATTGACAACAAAAAGCCACACTTGGCATGGAAGGACTTGGTCTGTATCGCACATAAAGGATAGATCTGCCTGTATGATGGGACTCACTTCATTTTTTGCTTTCAACATGCACAATGGAGATAAAACTACAGCTGTTCCTGGCTGGCAACCGATGCGCCGAGTAAACAAAATGGTGATTAAATGGCAGATACAACGTATGGCCTTTAGTGGGACTTCAGAACAAGGCAAGATTTACTTTAGTTGTCATATGCAAAGAAGAACAGCTTCATAAATCAGACTAGGATATATGTATATGAAAATTGCTGCTTAATATTTATTGTACATTATACTATAGGATTGTGATCCCCAACCAGTAGCTCGTGAGTAACATGTTACTCTCCAACCCCTTGGTTGTTGCTCTCAGTGTCCTCAAAGCAGGTGCTTATTTTTGAATTACGGGCTATAGTGTATATAGTGCCAAGTAAAGCCTCTTGTAGGCTGTAAGTCCATATTGGGGCTACCAAATAACCAATTACAGTCCTTATTTGGCACCCCAAGGGACTTTTTCATGCTTGTGTTGCTCTCCAAATCTAAAAAAGGTTGGGGACCGCTGCTATAGGAGATGAGTTTTTTTTAAGCGTGGCTTAATCGAAGTTGGTGGGATTTAGGGAGGTTCAGGGCAAGCCCAGGCATAACCAGCTCAGATAAGGGGCTTGGCCTAAAATGTCCTGATTTCTGATTAATTGGGTGGAAAATTATCTAGGGTTACAGGGCATATATCATCAACCTAGACGTACTACTTGTCCACTTTTGACACGGACAGCCCAGGTTTCAGAAGGGCTTCCTATTTGGAAAACCTGTCAGGATTCTCCTTGATTGACTATGTGATAGGCCAATCGCCTAGTCATAGCCCTGCCCACAATGGCACACACTCCTCCCCACCCTGTGACATCATGTACACGCCCCCTGTATGTTCAGGTAATATGGGAACCCTACATCAACCAGAGTTGTGGGCTCATATTGCTGGTGCTCTGGTTAGGGGAACAATACTATCTGGAACACTATGGGGAACATGTTCTAAAGTTTGAATTTTCTCTTCATCTAACTTCACCAACGTTCACTTCGCCAGGCGTATTTTCACATCTCATATATACTAAAAATCGTAAGTTCACTTTTTCAAGAGAAATGTGGTGAATTTTCTCCTGGCATAAATTCTCTGTGAAAATTCACCAGTATATTTTCCCCTAACAACAGTAGTGAGGAATATTCTCAAGATAAAATGAGCATGTTGATAATGAGTTTTAAAAGTGTTATCCTTATAATGGTATTTCTCCAGCTTGAATCTGGAGAAATTTCTCTTGGAGAAACTTTGTTCTTGTACTGTTAGTGAATTGGAGGCTTTTCACTGGAGAAAGTTCCCCTGGAGAAGAGAGGTGAATTTACAGGGCAGATTTATCAAAGGTGGAGGCGAATTTTCAAATTCAAAAAATTCAAACTTTGAGCTATTTTTTGTGTACTTCATCTAGGGAATAGTCCAAATAAGGTTAGAATTTGAAAAAAATTTGAATATCGAAATTTATCATGTACTGTCTCTTTAAAAATTGGACTTCGACTATTCGCCATCTAAAACCTGCCAAAATTGCTGTTTTAGCCTATGGGGGATCTCCGAGAACCTATTTGTAGTCAATTGGTGGACTTTGAAAAATCAAAGGTTTTTGGGGAAAAACTTCGATTCGAATTCAATTGAATGTGCTATTACTTTGATTCGTACAATCTAAAATGCGGGGGTAGGCTCATCACTTCCCATTATATCCAGTGACAGCAGATAAAATCCAGGGAAACTAGGAAAAACCAGTATAAGAGACAGTACATGATAAATTTCGATATTCGACTTTTCGAATTTTTACACAGTACACAGTACACAAAAAATAGCTCGAAATTCACATTTTTCTAAATTGAAAATGAACCTCGACCTTTGATAAATCTGCCCCTTAAATGTTTTCCACCCTCCACCCCATGGGGAATGTCATCTTAATGGACAAATACAGCACTAATCAGTAGAACCTCAGATGTTTTTCCCACCAGTATAGATGAATAAATATGTTGCCATAGAGTGAATGTTGTGACCTTCTTTCCAATATCTGCTCTACATTGAGCTCTTTCCAGCATTCCACAATGTTTCCACAATGTTGGCAAGAGCAGCCTAATTTATGTTAATTGATGTCTGATCTGAACTATTTGGCTCACAAACTCTGGCCATATATATATGGCACCCATCCTAACTCTTAAGTTACATGCTAAATATGTGCCTCAGTGTGGAACACGTCTTGCTAATGTCATTGACCTCATCAGCTTGGCACCCTGGATGCCTAGAGTTGCACAGTCTGTTGTCCATAAAAATCCCCAAATCCTTCTCAACTCTTTTCATCCATTTTTGCACTGAACAAGAAATCAAAACCACTTTTATGTTCTAACATCCTGGTTCTGCTGAGCCACTGTTTGAGGAGGTATATGTAGAAAAATAAATAGTCCCGTTCTCTTTCATCATTAGCAGCTTCTTTTTTCAGAGGCTAACAAAGGCCTACACTTAGAGTAAGGAGGGGCCTTGTTTATACAGAGGTCATTATTTCACATTATGGAAGAGGGGGCAAAACAAATCCAATTTCCTTTCCGGCTTTAGAAAAGCTATGGATCCATTGAATCCATATTTTTGGAATTCGTCCAAATCCTGAACAAAACCCTAATTTAAATAGTTGAATGTCATTTTCACGAGTCAAAAAATGAATAGTGATGGGTGAATGCTAAATCTGACCCGTTTTGCTTCTCCAATAATTTGCGAAAACGACGAAAATTTGCCGAAATGCATTCTCTTAGTAATTTTTTTGACTTGTGACCAATTGCGAGTCAATTTTTTGATTTTTTTTCAGCCATTACAGACTATGGGCGTCTAAAAATGAAGTGTGTACCAAATTAGTCACATTTTCTGCCTGGGGTTTGGAATTGGTTGGGCTAGCTGCTTGTATTCACCTGAATTCAAATCCTGCTGAAAAATTGTATTAAAGGGGACCTGTCACCCTAAGAAACAATTCCAAATTCTGTTCTATCATGTTAGTTTAGCAAAATAAACTTTACTTACACTATATTTATTATTTCAATTTTGTTTTCTTCACTCTTGGAATTACACTATCACACCAAGAAGGCAGCAGCCATTTTGTGGGCACAGTTATTTAGATAAATTATGTATTACCCCAAAATCTTGTGTTAGAATGAGAATGGGGAACCTAATGCCCAAACACAGTGTCCTACATAATTATAGGGCCTGGGGAGGGAAGGGGCAATGTAAGAAGTGCAGTGATATGTAGGAAGTGCTGAATGGAAAGTGAAAGTAATTAACTGCCCCACCTCTATGCCACAGGCATAGAGGCGGGGCAGGTAATATTTGATTGACAGCTCAATATACCTTTATAACAGGTATGGATGTTTTAATGAAAAAAATAATTTATTTCATGTTTAATTTGCAAAGGACTTTCATTATGCAGCTTTTTATGTGTAGGTGACAGGTCCACTTTAAACCAAATCCCGGATTCAGGGCATCCCTAATAAAAGCAACTAGGGATGCACCGAATCCACAATTTTGGATTTGGCCGAACCCCTGAATCTTTCGTAACAGATTTGGCCGAATACCGAACCAAATCCTAATTTGCATATGCAGATTAGGGCTGGGAAGGAGAAACATTGTTTACTTCCTTGTTTTGTGACAAAAAGTCACAAGATTTCCCTCCCCGCCCCTAATTTGCATATTCAAATTTGAATCCGAATCCCGAACCGAATCGTGGATTCGGTGCATCCATAAAAGCAACACATTAGGAATATTTTTAATTTGCTTTACTTAAAGGGATACTGTCATGGGAAAAAACATTTTTTTTTCAAAATGAATCAGTTAATAGTGCTGCTCCAGCAGAATTCTGCACTGAAATCCATTTCTCAAAAGAGCAAACAGATTTTTTTATATTCAGTTTTGAAATCTGACATGGGGCTAGACATATTGTCAATTTCCCAGCTGCCCCAATTCATGTGATAAACTTCAATCACTCTTTACTGCTCTACTGCAAGTTGGAGTGATATCACCCCCTCCCTTTCCCCCCCAGCAGCCTTACAACAGAACAATGGGAAGGTAACCAGATAGCAGCTCCCTAACACAAGATAACAGCTGCCTGGTAGATCTAAGAACAACACTCAATAGTAAAAACCCATGTCCCACTGAGACTCATTCAGTTACATTGAGAAGGAAAAACAGCAGCCTGCCAGAAAGCATTTCTCTCCTAAAGTGCTGACACAAGTCACATGACCAGGGACAGCTGGGAAATTGACAAAATGTCTAGCCCCATGTCAGATTTCAAAATTGAATATAAAAAAATCTGTTTGCTCTTTTGAGAAATGGATTTCAATGCAGAATTCTGCTGGAGCAGCACTATTAACTGATTCATTTTTAAAAAAAATGTTTTCCCGTGACAGTATCCCTTTAAAGAAAAGGAAGAATGCACAAGTCCTATATGTTGTACTCGCATTGAGCAAAGGTGTATACTGCCCCTCTTTTTGGTTGCACAGGTGTTTCACTGTAATTCCAATGCCATAAAATGGTTCAGGTTGTTTTATCTTTTCCTCTTTTATTGTTGTTACTTCCATGAAAAATATCCTTTATTTCTGAGTCCTTCCCACCTGCCTTTGTTCTGGCAGCGACTACATTCTGATAGAATGGCAGACTTTACTCTATTCCCCGCGCACGGCATCAAACCAGCCCTGTTGCAGATTGACATGCGGTGATGGAGACCTTTGGAACATTAGAGGCTTAATGCTTGGTGCGGTGGCGGCTGTCAGAAACTTGCAAACATCTGTGCTTTCTATTGACTGAACAGAGTAGAACAAAGACGGGAGCTACCACTGCATTGCCAAAAGGCTGGTCGTGACATTATTAATTTTTTACTCGCCGTGTACCTGTCTCCGAGCACAGAAAGCAAACTCCTACAGAACTAGGCTAAGTCCAAAGCACGGTCAGCTTGATAAATGGAAGTGCGTAGAGGAACGCTAAAGAACGTTCTCCTCTAATAACCGGCAGATACCTTGGGATCCAATGTGACCATCTGTGTGACTGCGAGCCGCAATCATGCATATTAAAAAACGTGACAATAGAGCATAATATTCCAAATTAATAATGTAATAAAAGAAAGAGAGTGTTAAAATAAAAAAGAGAGAGAAAGAGACAGAGAAATTCCGTTTAAATTATTTTGCGTTCCCAACTGGGTCATTTACATGGGGACCCGCCATATTTTATTGATGTTGTTTATGCATTTTTAAAGCGCAGAAGACAAGGCAAAAGAACGTTATTTGTCGGCAAACAGTATAAAACCCCATTATTTTTTATGCATTTTTTTAGCTCGAACGTTCCAGTGCGTTTAAACGACAGTATAAATTCAGACTGCTGCCATTTTCTTTAAAATATTTAAATTATTTTTTTTGCTTGCGGTATAAAGGAAATGGATTTCGCTCGGCTTTCTCGTCCATTAATTGCGTGCGCAGAAGCAATCTGTTTTGTTTAAGTGGTAGCTGAACCCTCGGTGCTTTGAGATGCAAATGTACAGAAAATTACTCTGCATCTCTTTCTGGGGGTGAGTGACGGGGGGGATCCTCAGCTCACTCATGTGTAGATGTAGATAAGAGCTTGGCGTTGCACAGGAGTTACAGGTTCTAACTAAAAAGAAACAATGATAGGAAATAAGATAACATATTTCTGCAGCTAAATTATTCAGAGCCTTGCTGAGAAAGAGCAACAGAAATAGAGAGGAATGTTTGTAGCATAACTAGGTGGCGGAGTCTATGACTACTACTACTACTACTACTACTACTACTACTACTACTACTACTCTCTGTCACTGGGGCGGCCAACTGGATGAACTTTGTTTCCGTATGGAAAATACGTCTGTATATTGCGCCACTGCAGTTAAGGAATAGCAAGCAAGGATAATAGTCCTGGTTCCTCCCAATCAGAACAGCATTTGTAGTAGAGTTGCCACTTGTCCGGTTTTCGCCCAAACATCCCTGTTTTCAGAAGGGCTATGCAGGTGAAAACTGCCTGTCTAGATTTCAGAATTAGGAACTCTGGACAGGGCTTTAAAATGCATGGCCACCTCATAAACCTGCCCCTGATGTCACAGGATAGTCGCCAGTCCCGCCCCCTGATGTCATCTGCCCGCCTCTGACATCACCAGGCCCACCCCATGCCCTATGGGCAGAAGGTGGTAACTTTAATTTTTAGGGAGGAAGAGTAGGCACCTTGTAGATCGTATGTCACTCATGAAAGAACTATTCTTAAGGTGGCCATACACGAAAAGATTCGCTCGTTTGGCGAGGTCACCAACTGAGCGGATCTTTCCACGATATGCCCACCACTCTATGCGATTCTCAATCACCAGAAAAAAACAACACTCCCTGATCAATATCTGGCCGATTTTTGGCCTGATATTGATCGGGGAGACTCGTCAGAAGCCTCCATACACTGGCAGATAAAATGCCTAATCTGTCTAAAGGACCAATATCAGCAGCTTTAATCTGCCTGTGTGTGGCCATCTTAACTGCCCAAAAATGACCAAGATTAGTGTAAGAACCTACCCTGGTGGTCTAGTGGGAGGGGGTCGGCAGGGACGCCTGCCGCCCCCTCGGCAGGGACGCCCGCCACAAACCGAATCCTCTCTCCCGGCGCGCGCTGTTTGCTAGGTGTGTGACCCCTGCCTGTTCCTGACCTCTGCATCCTGATCCATTGCCTGAATTTCGACTATCTCTTCTACTATATCCTTCTGATTGATCTCCCGGTTTTGACCCTTGCCTGCCTGACCTCGCTTTGAACGCTGCCTGCCCAGACCCAGCCTGATTTGTTTACGCTTACTTTCTGCCTGCCTCGACCTGGCCAGTTCCGACTACGATTCTGTCTAACACCTTGTACCACGACTTTCTGCCCAAAGACTTTGCTAACTCGTGCTTATCCAGAACCTCTATCCTTGCACCTCTCGTTTAAGTCCTGGTGGCATCCAAGTAGCTGAGGGCTCCTCCCGAGGCCAAAGGCAGTCACACTACAAGTGAAGCACTAGCCGAGACCAGGGTGCTTGACATTTGTTCTGGTGTTGGGTGCCAACCGTGACAATTAGTATCTAATTGTCCATCAAAGCAATACATAAGGGTATTACATTTAGCAAACACCACATTGCCCCTTTTAGAAAGCTCTAACCTATGTCAAGAAGTGGTGGTGATTGTGGTGGTGGTGCTTAACAGTAGATCCTTCCAGATGACTCAAGGACTTGAAATGAGAAAAGAGGAGGTTTAATCATAGGATGCTGGAAACGTTTTTACAGTGAGGCTGGTGATGTTGTGGAATTCTCTCCACGAATCACATGTACTGTCTCCAAAGACCATTTGGGCCAAGGGCTGGTTGCTTTTTAAACAAATATAGATTCAATATACTGTAACATGACAACAAGAACTCCAAGTTTACTCCATTTGAAGGGATTTTGCTTCTTCTCTAGCAAACTGGGCATAATGATAGATTTTTTTGGTTTAAATAAATCGTTTGGGGGTCTGTGGGCTGTAGTACTGTACATTGAGCGTTTGATCAGTGCTACTTCTTGCAATGGTAAAAACCCTGAACTCTGCCACTAGTGATGGGCGAATTTCTCCCATTTCGATTTGCCGAAAAATTTGTGAATTTCCCACGAAATTCGCAAAACGCGAATTTTGACACAGACGTCAAAATATTTTTTACGCCGGTGACAATTCCAACACTGGTGACAATTCTGACACCCGTTAAGGTCAATGGGCACCTAGAATTGTCGCCGGCATCAGAATTGTCACCGGTGTCAGAATTCTCTCCGGCAAAATGCAAATTTTCGCAGCAATTTAACTAATTTATTCACGGCGGTGAAACGCGGAAATTCGCCTGGCGAATAAATTCGCCCATCACTATCTGCCACTTCCCATTGACATCTGTGGTGCTTCCTATTTACGTACAGTATTTTGGAAGAGTTAGTGGAAGGGAACTGATGTTCCCATTTGCCTTGAAAGACTCTCCTGGGGTCATTTATGTCTGGGAAAGCAGCATGCAAAGTGCCAAAAACGGCTGCAATTGGCCATTTTTGGCATTTTTTACCCTGTCTCCCAGATGAAAAACTTGCATCAGGTTCCTGTACTTTGAGCAGTGTCGTATTCATGAGAGGCAAAAAGAGAGGAGATACTGTAGGCAGCCATTTCCCCTCCCACCCTCTACCTGCCCCAGACTTGCACATCCTTTATTATATTGTTTTAACCCTTATACAGGTATGGGATCCGTCATCCTGAAACCCATTATCCAGAAAGATACAAATTACAGAAAGGCCGTCTCCCATAGACTCCATTTTATTCAAATAATCCACATTTTTTTTTAAAAAATTCCTTTTTCTGTGTAATAATAAAACATTAACTTGTACTTGATCCCAACTAAGATATAATTAATCCTTATTGGAAGCAAAACCAGCTTATTGGCTTTATTTCATGTTTACATGATTTTCTAGTAGACTGTAACTGAACTAGACAATTACTGAAAGATCCCTTATCTGGAGAAACCCAAGTTCCAAGAATTCTGGATAACAGGCCCCATACCGGTACAATCATGAGAGGTGTTTTCCCCATAGGCCACAATGGAACTCAGAAAAGTAGCAGCTTTAGTCCTGTTGTAGTGAGTGTCATAAATTCTGCAGATAATAATAAAAAAATTAAATAAAAATCTATTTAAAGGGGTTATTTATAGAAATCCGAATATTTCTGGGGATTTTTAAATAAAAAAGTCCAACCAAACTAGAATCCCTGATTCGACCTTATTTATTATTAAAAATGTAATAGGATCAGGGGAAAACTAGATAAAATCGAGCAAAAACAGAGGTTTTCCCGAATCGCTTGTTTTTTTCTGGCTTTTTCTCAAAAAGCCTGAATTTTTCAGATTTTTGCCCAAAAACCCAAAATATTCGGATTTTTTGGGCTAATTCCAGCGCAGATCACAGAAACTTCCGAATAGGACTGGGACCTCGCCTGTTGACTTATATAAAACTTTGCCAGCTCTGAGATGCCAGATATTCGGATTTGGACTTTTTGCATCCTCTGGGTATAATAAATCTAAAAAAATTCTCGTTTTTTTAAACCACAAAAAATTCGGATTTTATAATAAAAAAACCTTTGGTTTTTGGCATTCGGATTTTAACAAATAGCCCCCTAAATGTGTCTTGATTAGTTGTGCTAAACAATGAAGTGCACCCGGTTCAAACTTCAGATCAATGGTTGGAGCATAAGGTATTTAATCAGATTCTTCCTCTCGGTTAAAGGGATACTGTCATGGAAAAAAATTTCCAAAATGAATCAGTTAATAGTGCTGTTCCAGCAGAATTCTGCACTGAAATCCATTTCTCAAAAGAGCAAACAGATTTTTTTATATTCAATTTTTAAATCTGACATGGGGCTAGACATTTTGTCAATTTCCCAGCTGCCCCCAGTCATGTGACTTGTGCCTGCACTTTAGGAGAGAAATGCTTTCTGGCAGGCTGCTGTTTTCCCTTCTCAAAGTAACTGAATGTGTCTCAGTGGGACATGGGTTTTTACTATTGAGTGTTGTTCTTAGATCTACCAGGCAGCTGTTATCTTGTGTTAGGGAGCTGTTATCTGGTTACCTTCCCATTGTTCTTTTGTTTGGCTACTGGGTGGGAAAAGGGAGGGGGGTGATATCACTCCAACTTGCAGTACGGCAGTAAAGAGTGATTGAAGTTTATAAGAGCACAAGTCACATGACTTGGGGCAGCTGGGAAATTGACAATATGTCTAGCCCCATGTCAGATTTCAAAATTGAATATAAAAAAAATCTGTTTGCTCTTTTGAGAAATGGATTTCAGTGCAGAATTCTACTGGAGCAGCACTATTAACTGATTCATTTTGAAAAAAAAATGTTTTTTCCCATGACAGTATCCCTTTAAACATTTTGTATAATAAAATTGTAGGAAGGAAAATTCTTTGTATATAGAACATATTGTTCTCTACAGACTAAATCCGTTCATTTGACTTTGCTCTAATAATAATAGGGTATTGCTGGGGTGGGACAAGCATGGGCCGGTTGCTTTCCGCCGACGAAAGAGTGAATTATCTCTGCTGTATTCTTTCCAGATACCAGCTGCTCAGCCAAGCCAGTTCAATCTTATTTTTCAGCAATCCCAATGCACAGCCTAAATGAGGTCAATGTCTGTGCCGTGCGGAACATCTTGATTCAAGAATGTTTGCCTTTGGCATTATGGCATGAAAATAAATATACCGCATCCCTGACTAGCAATAAGAAAATACATAAGACAACATTTATTCCGCTCTTGGAAATGCACATAATAACGTATCTAAACCTCATGAAAAATGTATTTTTGAAAGAAAAGACCAAACCGGTTATCAATTTGGTGGGCGGTAGGAATCAAGGTATTTTATACACGATAATGGGATTTTTATGCATTGAAAAAAGTGAATTTCAGGGAGGGGAAAGTCATTTGGAAACGACGGGTATTTTTCTTTGCTCGGGAGCCTCTTCATCAGACCTTCTTCTTATTCGGCAGATCAAAAGCTGTGATTTCAGTACGACAAGCAGAGAAGATATCTCAAAAGTTGGGTTTATAGAGGAAAGAGTTTTCCTTGGTCCAGGAGCTTATAATAAATCATTCTGCAGTTAAGCTTTTGTACAGTAAGAATAATGAAATGAAACAAGTGATTTGGGTTACTGGAAACTGTAGACTTATTGTTTCCTTCAAATGTAACAGGAATTTCTTACTGATATGGAGGAAACAGAACCTTCAGACAGGTCTTTCCCTAATCAAATCCATTGGAAGGGCCAGAGGAGGAGCTGGCAGTTTGGGATTATTTGTGCGTTTAGGCAGCCAGTAATTTATGTTACTGTGACGCTAATAAAGCCTGTGAGAATCACTCACAATTATAATGAGGCCAGAATGGACCCTCTTGTTGCTTGTAATGTGGAATAAATGTTACTCTGACCTACTGCATTAAATTCCTCAAGGCACAAGAATCTACTACAAAGATTGTTACTATGAAATATTATTACCGTATATACCCGAGTATAAGCCGAGTTTTTCAGCATCCAAAATGTGCTGAAAAAGTCTACCTCGGCTTATACTCGGGTCAGCGGTACCGACCCGAGTAGCTGAGATTGCAGTCACTTTTAATCATTCCTATACCAACAGTACACTTGGGGAGAGACTGCAATATCCCACAATGCCCTCTGTTGGTTATATGAAAGAATAACAGTGACTGCAATATCACACAGCGCCCTCTGTTGGTTATATTAAAGAATAACAGTGACTGCAATATCACACAGTGCCCTCTGTTGGTTATATGAAAGAATAACAGTGAATACAATATCACACAGCACCCTCTGTTGGTTGTATGAAGGATTAACAGTGACTGTAATATCACACAGCGCCCTCTGTTGGTTATATGAAAGAATAACAGTGACTGCAATATCACACAGCGCCCTCTGTTGGTTATATTAAAGAATAACAGTGACTGCAATATCACACAGCTCCCTCTGTTGGTTATACAAAAGATTAACAGTGATGGCAATATCAAACAGCACCCTCTGTTGGTTATACGAAAGATTAACAGTGATGGCAATATCACACAGCGCCCTCTGTTGGTTATACGAAAGATTAACAGTGATGGCAATATCACACAGCGCCCTCTGTTGGTTATACGAAAGATTAACAGTGATGGCAATATCAAACAGCACCCTCTGCACATGGTAGTGGGACAGTGGGACAATGCACACAGTAATCCGTTTGGCAATTCTCTGTCACCGTCAACTTTGCAAAGAAGTTGGGTTGATCGCTGGGGGGGTCGCTTTGGCAGAATGTGCGCTGCTGGGAGACAGAGCTGTAGTTGTGTCTAGGCTTATACTCGAGTCAATAAGTTTTCCCAGTTTTTGTAGGTAAAATTAGGTACCTCGGCTTATACTCGGGTCGGCTTATACTCGAGTATATACGGGTATGATTGCCTTGGAGATACAGACTTGTGCATTTAATGGTCATAGAGAGCCTCACTTACTTTGAATACACAAGTGATACTTGGAAGCAGGTCCAGACTGGAGGGCCCGGGGCCCCACCAGGCACCCCGCCCCTCCTGCAACCCCCCTCCTCTACCCCCACGAGTGCACGCACCTGGTTTTTTTTTTGCTCCGAGAGGGAGATTTGGGACAGGAACACTGGGTTTGGGCAGGGATTGGATCTGGGCCAGCGGGGCACACAAGAATCAGGTTCCACTGAGTTTTTTCCCAGTGTCCTGCCAGCCCAGTCTGACCCTGCTTGGAAGTCCCTGACTCAGCCTTGTGCCTTTATATGGTCACAGAACCCCTCAGTGACTTCTAATCATCCTTATCATTTACAGTAGGGGGTACATAATTAATATACATATTAGAAGTCACTGAGGGGTTGTTCTGTGACCATATAAAGGCACAAGGCTGCAGGCTGAGTTATACAGGGAACTCCGAGTATCACTCATGTATTATAAGGGATAATGTACCCCCTACTGTAAATGATAAGGATATTAGAAGTCACTGAGGGGTTGTTCTGTGACCATATAAAGGCACAAGGCTGCAGGCTGAGTTATACAGGGAACTCTGAGTATCACTCATGTATAATAAGGGATAATGTACCCCCTACTGTAAATGATAAGGATATTAGAAGTCACTGAGGGGTTGTTCTGTGACCATATAAAGGCACAAGGCTGCAGGCTGAGTTATACAGGGAACTCTGAGTATCACTCATGTATTATAAGGGATAATGTACCCCCTACTTTAAATGATAAGGAAATTAGAAGTCACTGAGGGGTTCCGTGACCATATAAAGGCACAAGGCTGCAGGCTGAGTTATACAGGGAACTCTGAGTATCACTCATATATTATAAGGAATAATGTACCCCCTACTGTAAATGATAAGGATATTAGAAGTCACTGAGGGGTTGTTCTGTGACCATATAAAGACACAAGGCTGCAGGCTGAGTTATACAGGGAACTCTGAGTATCACTCATGTATTATAAGGGATAATGTACCCCCTACTGTAAATGATAAGGATATAAGAAGTCACTTAGGGGTTGTTCTGTGACCATATAAAGGCACAAGGCTGCAGGCTGAGTTATACAGGGAACTCTGAGTATCACTCATGTATTATAAAGGATACATTGGGCCTCTAGAGTCGTCCTCTAAATGTCTTTTATTGGGACCCCAGCCTTGTTTAATGCGTTCCCTGTATATAATTCCATTCTTTCTTGTCCGCATGATGAAATATATCCATGTTTACTTGTAACATAATTATAATATTTCATTTTAGAATACAGTCCCTTAATTATTTAAAAAAAAAAAAGAATTCTCATTTGAATATCTGATACAGTAATTATTTACTCAGCACTTTGGAAAGACGCTTTACTTATTATGAAAGTTTCTCATTTTTAACCTCGGTGACATTTCCTGTTTCACCCCGCAAGACAAATTGTTATTTGAAGTGGAATTTATGCGCAACACAGAAATACAGTCATGGGAACGTTATTAAACAAGAAGCGCTCGAGACATTAATTAAAAAAAAAATATTCTCGCAGATAAACGTATTTTACGGAGCATAAAAAAATAGCGGGTCCGATGTCGCATCATTATTGTTCCATTTAAATAGATTTGCAATTATTTTCATTGCGCGGGAAGCTGAAACTTATGCACAGAGATGCGGCCGTTGTATTTACAAACTGTCATCTTTATGCTGCACTTTAATTTCCTTCCTTGTAGCCTTAGGTTCCCGCTACTTCCAATAATTATTTCATCCATTTCTTTTACTACTTTTGAAAGGAAAGAGAATGAAACGAAACAATAAATATATCCAGCCTAAAACCATAGTTTCACAACTGCGTATAAAGGGACGACTTGAACAGAATGCACTAAATAAAGGCTTTTAAAGGACCACTAAACTCAGCTCCGCGTCCAGGTATGGAATCCATTATCCGGAAACCCGTTATACAGAAATCTTTTAAAAAATCAAGAATTTTTTTCGGAATTTATTAAACCCCGAGGGTGTAAAATTCTGAATCAGAAAATCCAGCATCTCAGACCTGTCAAGGTTGCATATAAGTCAATGGGAGAATTCCCAATTATTTTTTGATGTGCGCTGGGTTTCCTGCAATACCCCAAAGTTTTCGGGTAAAAATTCAGAAAAAAAACGTGAAAAGCGGATTTTTTTTTACCACATAACACAGTTAATAATAAATAAGCGCCGTCTATTCCGTCTATCGCATTTCACCTACGACTTGGTGCTCTTAAGCATAAAACGCGTAAGGAGATTGAGATGTTGTGTCAATAAAGATTTTTCTTTTTAATTACAGGAAGGGGATCTGTTATCTGGAATCACATTATCCAGACAGCTCTGAATTACGGAAAGACCATCTCCCATAGACTATGTAATAATAAAACAGTAGCTTGTACTGTATCACAACTAATATATATAATTAATCCTTATTGGAGGCAAAACCAGCCTATTGGGTTTGTATAGTTTTTAGATTATTTTTTAGTGCAACTTTAAGTACCATATCACAACTTCCTAGGGATGGGCGGATTTTTTCGCCCATAGACTTCTATGGCGCCGTGCGTCAAAAAAAAAAAAAGCGCGTCAAAACAATTTCGCTGCGCGACAAAATATTTTTGACGCCCATAGACTTTAATGGGCGTCTGCGACATTTCGCCGGCGGCGAATTTTGGCCAAAACGAAACGGGTCAAATTCGCCCATCCCTACTTCCTAGGCCCTCTCCTGATATCCCTCCATTTTCCCTCAAATCCCCAGCCTAGTCAGAGGAATGGGTCGGGCCCACTGGGTTTTTTACAGGTGTCACGTCAGCCCAGTCCGACTCTGGAAAGATCTGTTATCCAGAAAACCCTAGGTCTCAAGCATTCTGGATAAAATGTCTCGTACCTTACTCTTACATGGTAGGGTGCAAAGTGCAAATAAATGGATGCAATATGATATGTGCCACAGGTCTCTGTGTTGCCTGCTTTCAGCAGCACTGTATTCATTAGAGGAGGTCGGAGAGAGGCTCATAATCACCCCTGCTCATACTTCCCAACATTTTGGAAATAAAAAGAGGGGGAGAATTGACCATGTCCATTTTTGTGGCCACACCCCCTAATTACCATGCTCATTTTACAAAATTTGGCAGGTTATGAAAGTTTGAATATATTTCTGTGGTTTTTTTTTTCAGTTATTACAATTTTACTAATACCTTCCTGCCGGCTATAATGAAAATTCACCAGCGGGACGGCTTTTCGAGGCACTTCATTTTCCGAAGTCGCCCGAAGTTTCTTCAAGAGGCGACTTCGGAAAACGAAGCACCGCGAGTGCCATCCCACTGGCGATATTTCATTACAGCTGGCGGAAAGGTAGGGGCTAATCTCCCCGAATCTGCCCTTAAGCTGTGAGTCTAATTTTTCCCAAGGGATCTTTGTTATGTCATATTGTTATAATTACTTATTTGCTTATCTCAAAATTGTACAAAATTATCTTATCTACTGCTGTGGCTGTGCTGGGCTTTCTGCCAAAAACCAAATAAAGTTAGAAACTTTGTTTCTTGTTCTGGCTGTTCAGTGCAGAGAAAAACGGGACTTTCCTGTACAAACGAGGGACTGTGGGTTGAGCAAAAGAGGGACTGTCCCTCTAAAAACGGGACAGTTGGGAGGCCCTGCTCACTGCATAACTTGCACATCTGGAATTGTAACAGATGACTTTGCACTGTTATTACAAGGAGTAGAGGTGCAAAAGGTACAATTAGCATCAAGGGCTCATCGCGGCTGCTGCTTCAGGGGCCCCCGCACACCCCCTTGCCCCCACCCCAGCTGCAAGGCCCCCAGCTACAGGGGCACATCTGGGTCATCAGGGGCCCATCAGGTTTTTTCCCAGTGTCCTGCTTACCCATGCTGACCTTGGGCACAACCGTGGTTCAGAAATGCATGTGCTCTTATTTATAGGAGGTAGTTAGGTGCATGTGCTATAATATACTGTAGCTTAAATATATGACCGACTCCTCTCAGCACCCCATCAACATAAAGATAAAAGAAAGAATAAACAAACACCAAAGATATTCAGTTTTTTTGCATCTCTGAACTGCAGTTTTTTTATATACTACAAATGAATTGGATTGAAATTGTCCCATTGCAGCACCTCTAGTCCTTTACCTTTAATTCAGATGCAAGAGAACTGACCAATAAGAATTCTTACCTGCATTTTTTTTTATGTTTTTTTTTAATTATTGGCTTTCTTCTTCTGACTCTTTCCATCTTTCAGTTGGGGGTCACTGACCCCATCTAAAAAACAAATGCTCAGTAAGGCTACAAATGTACTGTTATTGCTACTTTTTATTTCTCATCTTTCTATTCAGGCCTCTCCTATTCATATTCCTGTCTCTTATTCAAATCAATGCATGGTAACTAGGGGAATTTGGACCCTAGTTACCAGATCTAGGAGAGCTGATGAATAAAATGTGAAATTACTCAAAAAAAACACAAATAATACAAAATGAAAACCAGTAGCAAATTGTCTCAGAATATCACTTTCTGCATCATATTACAATTTTATTTAAAGGTGACCAGAACCTTTAATAATGTCTTTAATGTTGCCCCATCTTGGATCTATTCAGGCCACATTGTGTGTGTCACTGGCACTGCACATGCTCAGTGGCTCTGGCAGCTGATTGGAAGCTAAGCTTAGGGTTTATTAGAAATGATCAAGCAGAGATTATAGTTTATTTGTCATAGAAGCTGATGCTACAAGGTTGACTATTAAAGTCTGATGCTTGGGAATTCACACTTAGGGGCCTATTTATTAAACCTTGGTTTTGTTTTTAGTCGAGTTTTTAAAGTGAAAAACTCAAATATTTAGAGGAAAAAAAACCTTGTATTTTTAAAGATTTATTATACCCCAAAAACTGCTAAAAATCCAAATCCGAAAATACACCAGCTAAAACCTGTTGAGGTCATGTAAAAGTCAGTTGGCAGATATCCCTTTTACAATTTGTATGTGATCTGTGCTGGTTTTCATGATAATCCAAAACATTTAGGGTTTTCAAAAAAAAATAAAAAAATCAAACGATTCCGGACGTAAACTTGAAAATTTGTACAATTCAAAGCTCAATTTAGTCAATACTTTGCCCTCACCGACTTTTTCTGATCAATGATTTAAATTTCTGGATGGCAGTTTTTGATAAAAAATTACATAAAAAATAGTGAAAAAAAAACCCTTTGCAATTTCAGACCTAAACCTGGAAATTCCAGGCCTGGCATGGGCCCAGAGTTGTCACCTTCTGCCCCTTCACAGTCAGGGCAGAGGACAGGACCAGTGACGTTTTAAAGGGTGTGCCAATGTCATCAGTAGGCGGAGTTATGATGTGGCTAATTTTTGGCCAATCGCCATGCTATTCACTTGAAGCCCTGCCAGATTTCATAACTTCCAACATTTTTGAAATAGAAAGAGGGACAAAAAGATTTTTATGACCACGCCCATTTTTGTGGCCACACCCCCTGATTACTATGTTCATTTTACAAAATGTGGCAGGTTATAAAAGTTTGAACACATTTCTGTGTTTTTTATGTTATTAAAGTTTGGCTAATGAAGGCAAATTGGCCTTTAAGCTGCGAGTCACAGTTTCCCAAAGAGACCTGCTTATCTTAAATCGTTACAATTACTTATTTGATTATCTTAAGTTGTTACAAAAGTATCCAAGTGCACCTGATGCTTGTTCTGGGCTAATCAAAGGAGAACTAAAGTTTAACTAAAGAAGTAGGTAGAAATGTTGTACATGATGTTTTGTGCTTCTGTACCAGCCCAAGGCAACCACAGTCCTTTAGCATTAAAGATCTGTGTCTCCAAAGATGCCCCAGTAGCTCCCCATCTTCTTTTCTGCTGATTCACTGCACATGCTCTGTGCTGCTGTCACTTACTGAGCTTAGGGAGCCACTCACAATATACAGTACACATAGAATAGAAATGTCACAATATAAGGCTGATTAGTAATTAATACAGATAAGTACTACATGGCAGCACAGAAACCAGTGCAATTAGCATCAGAATTGAATAATCAGCAAACCTGTAGCATCAGCTTATATTACAGCCAGGGAAGCTCATTTTCTGCTGGATAATTAGTGCCGAGCCCTAAGTTTAGCTTCTCAACAGCCAATCAGAGCCCACTGAGCATGTGAGTGTCACAGACACTTTCCAAGATGGTGACCCCCTGTGACAAGTTTGAAGTCCTGGATCATTGCTGCTATTGACAAGCTGAAACTTTAGCCTCATGCAAAAAGTTCACTGTATAAAACATGGCATTTTTAGTCAAATTCATTTTTAGGGTTTAGCTCTCCTTTAAGTTGTAAACTTTGTATCTTTTTCTGGCTGTTCAGTGCAGGAGATCGAAGAAAAAGTCGGGACATTTCAGTAACAATCTTGGACTGCGGGTTGAGTTGTCAAAATCTCAACTGTCCTACAAAAAATGGGAGAGTTGGGAGGTATGAGATTTCCTAATTTGGAAATCTGGGCAGGCAGTTCTTATCTGAAATCTACCAAGTGTCAACCCTAGATGGGCCTAAACAAGGAATCCATGTTACAAATCATCTCTGTGGCTTGAGCCTGAAGTCATAGGGGCAGATTTATCAAAGGTCGAAGTGAAAATTCGAATTAAAAAAATTTGAATTTTGAGCTCATTTTTGTGTACTTCAACTAGGGCAGGGGTGCCCAAAAGGTAGATCGGGCTCTACCAATAGACCTGGTGATCAGTAGATCTCAAGACACAAGTCACAAAAAAGCTTGTCCAAATCACCCTCCTGTTCCATGCTTTTCATTCAGATATTTATTATGTTAAGGTTACATAAGTAATAGCTGTCTGCTAAATATAGCAATATGCATTTTCCCATAAATCAGTATTTAAGTAATATTTTCCATGGAACAGAATGCTATCATGGATGTGGATCATCACGGGACAACATCACTAAAAATAGACCTCACATTAGTAAAGTATGGGCACTCCTGGACTAGGGAATAATCCAAATTCGTTTGGAATTTGAAAAAAATTAAAAAATTTGAATATCGAAATGTATTTAAAAATTCGTCTTCGACCATTCGCCATCTAAAACCTGTCGAATTGCTATTTTAGCCTATGGGGGACCTCCTAGAACCTACTTGGAATCAATTGGAGGACTTTGAAAAATCAAAAGTTTTTTTTTTGGAAAAACTTTGAATCGAATTCAATCGAATGCGCTATTAACTTTGATTCGTACTATTCAAATTTGATCGAAAACTGACCTATTCGGCCAAAAAAAAAAAAACTGATTTTTTTGATAAATTTCGATTGGTCTTTTTTAATTCGAATTTCGAAGTTAGGGGAGTTAAAAAAACTCCCATTACTTCGAAATTGGACCCTTGATAAATCTGCCCGCCGATCAAGTGACTGCCGGTCCTCTGTAAGACATGAGGGGCAAGTGACCCCACTGCAGAAGAAATATTTGGGTTTCTAGTACGGCTTATTTGTATTATACACATGGCGGATGAGCACGGACCCACATCATCTTCAGTCTGAACATCCTCTCCATTTCGATGCAGCGTTCATTGCAAATTAACGCCGTCGGAGATCACAGAGAGTTTAGTTAAAAGGTCTGGGTTTCATAAGCGCACACGGTACAGTCTGTTTGCGAACGAGCCATGAAATGTGATTTTTAATTAAAGTTGTACGACATCCATACGCCGCACCGCCACACGGATATTTGCTGGAGGAAACGCTCGCGACCTTACATTAGAAATAAAAGCTCGTCCTAAAATTCCTCCGGGACCCACAGGGATAATTACTTGCGTACACTGTAGCCGTCAGTCCCCTCGCTGGGAGAGAGCAATTATAAACAGAAGCCAGCATGCCCCATGCTACAGCCACCACAGATTCCTCTCCCCTCCTTCTGTCGCTGATGATTTTTAATGACAAAAACAGGGAATTCTGTTGAGCATTCAATCCATTACTGGCTAGCTGCTGCCGCATTAACTTTATAGATCCAGCCCTAAATTAAAAGATGGGCTAATTAAAATGTACTGCGGAAATAAAAAAAACAAAAAAAAAACAGATTGGGCTCGGCTGCAAAACGATCCGGCGATGATAAAATAAAGAGAAAAGCCTCGTTATTACCGTAAATCAGCGATGAATTAAACAATAAGTTCTGCTGTCTTTGAAATATAAAAACTGTATGAAAAACAGGTTCATTAATAATGTTTTGTTTTTCCTTGCCTGTATCTTCACATTCCCCCCGGAGACAGGCCGTATTTCATTCCCATAATTAAACACTGCCATCTACAGGTCCCTGGTTTTGCCAGAGAATCGCCCTCGTAATGTAGCAATATTTCTATCCACAGGTCATTCCTGCTTTATCAGATTGATATTCCCCCTATTGCACCAAAGGACATTGCTGGTCGTGGTCATTTGTTACCTGTTCCCTCTCGATGGCGACTTGTTACAGTAAAATCGTTAAAAGCAGCGAATAGAGATCCACATGCGCCGGAGACACCAGGTCTGACGGCTTAACCCATTCACTGCCGGCTGCAGCACCTTAACGAGGCTCTAAGAATATAAGAAAAAGAAAAATGATGTTCATTGTGACAAATGACATCTCCCTCGCGGCCACAATTACACTGGAATTATAGGAAATAAATGCTGCATTATAGATAAAACAACAGCAAATTGCATCAGAAATGACAATTTGCACCGTTCACTTAGAATTTGAATGAACGCGAAAAGGCATTTTTCTTTTTTAAAGAAAGAATCAACTGTCCAAAATACGCTAATTAAAAAAATGTTCAGAAAGTTGAAGCACTATGGGTTTGTTCCTTCCTGCAATGCTGGTTGGAACTCTTAAAGGGCTTTAAAAATTTATTTTCGTATGATGTAGAGACAGATATTCTGAGATAATTTGCAATTGGTTTTCATTTTTTTAATATTTGTGGTTTTTGACTTATTTAGCTTTTCGTTCAGCAGCTCTCCAGTTTGTAATTTTAGTAATCTGGTTGCTAGAATCCTAATTACCCTAGTAACCATGCACTGATATGAATAAGAGACTGGAATATGAATAGGAGAGGCCTGCATAGAAAGATGAGTCATAAAAAGTAATAATAACTATAAATGTGTAGCCTCAGAGAACATTGGATTTTTTAGATGGGGGTCAGTGACCCCTATTTGAAAGCTTGAATGGGTCAGAAGAAGGCAAATAATTAAAAAAACGATCAAAAATAAAAAATGAAGGCCAAATGAAAAAGTTGCTTAGAATTAGACATTCTATAACATACTAAAAGTTAACTCAAAGGTGAACCACCACTTTAAAGCCTGCTCTCCCTTTAGCCAATACTTTAGTTCCCACAACGGCTTCTGCTACATGGTTGTTTCTAGTGTCAGAAGAACCAGCCTTGCTGAGAATAGGAAGAGACAGACAGGTAATGCTTTCAATAGTAATACAGGTATGGGATCTGTTATCCAGAAACCTGTTATCCAGCTAACCCCCCATTGATTGTTGTATTTCCTACTCATTTAAAGGAGAAGGAAAGGCATATTTAATTGGGGGTGCCAAAAGTTAGGCAACCCCGATTTACTTACCTGACACCCCGGGCTGGTGCTCCTATCAGTAGAAAACTGCACGGGGTGTCAGGTAAGTAAATTGCTGTTGCATAACTTTTGGCACCCCCAATTAAATATGCCTTTCCTTTTGCTTTAAAGGAGTAATTCCAGCGAACGCCACGGAGCGATCGTCTTCCTTCTTTTTCTTTTTTCAAATTTTCTGGGGTAAAACTCATACCCAGTAGAATGAAATAGCGACTTTGTTAAAGTTTGGCTTTTCCCGCTACTGAGCAGGAAAAAGAAGCAGGAAGAGGATCACTCCGTGATGCTTGCCCCAGGTAGCGCAGCAAATTTTATTTGACCATGCCCATTTTTGTGGCCACACCCCCTAATTACCATGTTCATTTTACAAAATTTGGCAGGTTATGAAAGTTTGAACATATTTCTGTTTTTTTTCCAGTTATTACAGTTTTGCTAATGAAGGTGAATTGCCCTTAGCTGTGAGTCTAACTTTTCTCAAATGTTATTTGCTTATCTCAAAATTCTAACAAAAGTATCTTATCTGCTGCTGTGGCTGTTCTAGGCTCTCTGCCAAAAACCAATTAAGTTAGAAACTTTGTTTCTTTTTCTGGCTGTTCAGCGCAGAGAAAAACTGAACTTTCCACTACAAACGACGGGTCTAACACCTCAGGTTAGGGCCTTTGCTAAATGGAAGAATAAAGATGTGGTGTAGAGCAACTACAACTCCCACGGGCTAATGTGCAATAAAATAGGAAAAGAATGGGCGTCAGGTGGTTCTTGCAGTCAAAGAAAATAAACTTTTATTTGTCAGAGACAAATGATTCACAGGGGACTTACATCAGTAAAGAGACATTTGCAGAATATATGTAGGCACACACAAAGCTCACACAGAGCTTCAGAGGTAGAGGCAGGTGCATTCCCTGAGGATGTAGTCAAGGCAGTACAGCACCTCCAGGCAGAAATACCTCACACCTGGTCTGGATCTCACCCAGTGGACTGGACAGGGAGGAGAACCTAATGGCTGACACCGTATCCACTGTGTCCCTTCACTGTAGGCAAATCTTACAGCCTAGGAAGCTACTCCCTGTTACACCTCCTTGATGGAGCACACAGCTGCTCTTTCTCTCTTTCCTCACTGCCTTACTCTCCTAGAGAGTCTACAACAGATCTAATCCTGTCTCTAGCTAATCTCGTGCACAGGGTCCCTGCTCCCCGATTTATCTCTCTAGAGGTACTAGTCCCTCTAGGGCACATGGCTTAGCCAAAGAAGAAAATCCACCCCTTCTCACTCACTATACCAGATTGTGACAGGAAGTGGTCACAGCGCCTCCTGGCCAATAGCACCACTATGCAAATTACATCTAGCTACATGGGCATCTGCCCAGCAACTAGGGAGATCAGGAAGTGTAGGGAATTAAAGCCATAGAAGCACATTAACCCTATGGGTCCCTATATATATATATATATATATATATATATATATATATATATATATATATATATATATATATATATATATATATATATATATATATCTCTATATATATATATATATCTATATATATATATATATATATATATATCTATATATATCTCTATCTATCTATATATATATATATATATATATATATATATATATAGATAGATAGATATAGATATAGATATAGATATAGATATATATATAGATATATATATATATATATATATATATATATATATATATATATATATATATATATATATATATATATATATATATATATATACCAAGAATTAAACTGCACTCCAAGGCCTTGAAATGGTGAAAAAAGTGGAAAGTTTTATTTCAACATTTCGGCACACCAACTCGGGCCGTCTTCAGGAATATATATATAATCAGCTGTGGGTGCCTAACTTTTAGCAACCCAAGTAAAGAGTGCCTTTCCTTCCCCTTTAAGCAGAAGTGTCAGACTTCAGAGGGTTTGATGGTGCCGCAGGGGGCTCTGTGATAGCAACTTACCTTTAACCAATTCCTAAAGGAAGAATTCTAAACTAAGGACTATACACCTTTATCATTAGAACATCTGAAACAACAGCTCAGTAATATTGGGTCACAACTAGAGCTGTCTCCTGTCCTAATTAGGGTTGCCACCTGGCCGGTATTTTACTGGCCTGGCCGGTAAAAATGTTGCATGATTGCAATGTTAAGTATAGGGAAAAACCATAAAAACGTAGGAAGGCCGGTATTTTTTTCTAGAAAAGGCGGCAACCCTAGTCCTAATACAAATACCAGCCTTTCTATATCTGTCATATCTATTCCCTATTAATAACATTATTACTATTTCTACTGACTGGGACAGTTGGGAGCCCTTCCTACAGCTGAGAATGTGTCGCTTTCTTTCTCATAGGGGGCAAAGTAGTAAAACGTTAGAGGCAGACTACATGGCAGCACAGACATCAGTACAGCCTGCAGCATCCATCTCAGTGAATTGCTAATTAAGCTTAGGGTGCCGATTTAATACATATTCCTGGTTCTGAAGTAAATGGAGGAGTCAACTATAGAACTCAATTCTACCCAGAATTCCTCTCCCCTGCAGTTTTATATATATAACATTGTACTTCCTGTGTGGGATGTATACAGTAAGGTGGTCACATGACCCTGACCCTGAGGGGGAGGACTGTTTAGTGACAGGAAATCCCAGTATCTGGTGTAGGTACATTGCATAGGGATATGGTAACCATAGAAACAAAGTATCCTGTGTCTTGTAGGACTACATAAGGACACAAAGATAAGGAAATAGGCTAGAGAGTCCACCACAGGAAGTACCAATTAGCACAAGAGGCCTAGAGAGCGATAGGCAAACCATAGTAATGAGGAAATAGGCTAGAGAGTCCACCACAGAGAAAACCAGTATAAAGGAAGAGGTGGAGGACCCTAATCACAAGGAAATAGCTTGTACGATCCAGTATTAGTGGTGAGGTAAGATCCATTGCAGGTTAATACAGGGACATCACTGTGCACTTCCCACACATCGACTTACCTCTTTGCCAGTTCTCTAGCAGCCCAGCAGGTTAAAATGGTGTTTGTTGCCAAAGTTATTAAAGAGAAACGTCACCTGTAAAAATGCTTCTAATACATTATAAATGACCGATTATGTTATTTTACTGTTTATTGTTTGGAATTATGAGCCTCCCTCTTCTGCCTGTACTTATTGTATCATTGTTTATGTTTCTATTCAGGCATCTATCATCCATCTTCCTTTTCACTTCCACTCAGACGCCCATTTCTTCGGTAATTATTATTATTATTATTATTATTATTATTATTATTACGTATTTATGAAGTGCCAACATGTCCGGCAGTGCTGTACAATGAATGGCTGTACTACACAGGTACAGATTTACAAACAAAAATACAACCACAGAGGGCTCAGCTCAATAGAACTTACAGTCTAATTAAAACATAGCAACCAGTCTAATTAAGCCATAGCAACCAGTTAGCTGTTGAAATTCTGAGCTTGACAACCGCAGAGGATACAAAATTTTAATTAAAAAAAACTGCAAAAAATAATTAAGAGTATTAAGATTAACTACAAGTTCTCTTGAAATGCCAATTTCTACACACAGTAAAACTAAACACTATAAGGCAGACTAACTAACCGTCGAAAAGTCGCCAGCGTCCACTTCGCACCCAGCGCAACACTGGTGAAAATCTGCTAAGACAACACTTATTCACTGAAATGCGGAGTTTCGTCCCTGGCGTTGAACACTGGTGGCTTTTGGCTAAAGCTACTTCGGTAATGCGAGCATTTCATAACGAAGATACGCTAGCTTTCATTTCTGCCTAGCGAAAAGTAGGGATGCACCAAATCCACTTTTTTGCATTCGACCGACCCCACAAATACTTCACGAAAGATTCAGCCGAAAACCGAACCGAATCCGAATCCTAATTTGCATATGCAAATTAGGGGTGGGATGGGGAAAATATTTTTTACTTCCTTGTTTTCTGACAAAAAGTCACCCAATTTCCCTCCCCACCCCTAATTTGCATATGCAAATTCAGATTCGGTTCGGCTGGGCAGAAGGATTTGGCCGAATCCGAATCCTGCTGAAAAAGGCCGAATCCTAGCTGAATCGAATCCTGGTTTCGGTGCATCCCTAGCGATAAGTCACTAGAGATTTCAATTCATCAATCAGAAAATGAGGTTCACATGTCATAGAATCTGAGGCTTCAGGGCTGATTATGAATGAATTCTGATGCAGTCTCCACTGATTTCTATGCTGTCGTGTAGAGTGAACCTGAATTAATTACTAATCAGCCTTATATTGTGACATTTCTATTCTATGTGTACTGTATATTGTGAGTGGGTCCCTAAGCTCAGTAAGTGACAGCAGCACAGAGCATGTGCAGTGAATCAGCAGAAAAGAAGATGGGGAGCTACTGGGGCATCTTTGGAGACACAGATCTTTACTGCTAAAGGGCTGTGGTTGCCTTGGGCTGGTACAGAAGCACAAAACACAATGTACAACATTTCTACCTACTTCTTTAGTTAGAATTAGAATGATAGAGTAGTCTCTATCACTTTACTTATGTGGGGATAATCAGCAAAGGTGCCACATCACTAAAAGCACTTTCCTCTCACTCTTGTCCTCATCTCCATGCTCATGTCCTATAATTCAGGGTGAGACTGGGCCAGCGGGACACTGGTTTGCCCCTGTCCTCATGGGCCCTGCCGATCCAGACTCAATTTTGGTCCGGAAACCCTTGGTGCTGCCCCCTGACCTCCCCACATGCTCCTGATCTCGGTTGCAAAGAGAAAAAGGTACATGCGGTGGAAGGGTAGAGGGGAGTTGCGGCTGGTGCAGGGAGTGTGGGCAGGTGGAGGGGGTTGTGACTGGGGCGGGGGCCAGGGGGTTACAGGCCCCTGAGGTGGCAGCCGATGCTGCTATGGGAGCGTAAACATCCCAATGGGGCCATAATTAATCGGGTTCAATGCATATTGGTAAGGAAGGTGAACTTAAAGCTCTGCAAGGTCCCAGAAATTAATTTGCTGTAGGTCCCAGTAAGATCCTGTTATACCACACTCTTGGCACCAGAAATGGCAGCAACATCACAGAGTTGGTTAAACTTATTAAGTGCCACTGCTTCAATGGACCATTGGACATATTTCAAAGGTGGCTTTCTCTTATCTGAATGACACCCCATGCATCAGCAGCTACACAGTACTAACCCAGAACAGCCTGGTTCCTAGGGTCCAAATTCCCCTAGCAACCATGTATTGATTTGAATAAGAGACAGGAATATGAATAGAAGAGGCCTGAATAGAAAGAGGAGGAATAAAAAGTAGCAATAACAATACATTTGTAGCCTTACAGAGCATTTGTTTTTTAGATGGGGTCGGTGACCCCCATTTGAAAGCTGGAAGGAACCAGAACAAGGACAATTGAAAAGTTGTCTAGAAGCAATCCTATAACATAAGAAAAATACTTAAAGGTGAAAGCCCCCTTTAAAGGGAACTGGCAGACTAGATATAAGTTCAGTTTAAATCAGGGCAAAATAAAAATCAGGACATGCCCTTTAAACAACCACTGTTCATCGAATGTGCCAAGTTCATTAACGTTCGGCAGAATTTCCCCTCTGTCTAATGGAACATTCCCATCAGGAATAATAAAGCCTTGTGAATATTTAAGATTCCGCAGAGCTCATCCTTTATTTTCCGCTTACAAGGATTTAGGATTCGAATGCTCATCACAACTTGATTCCTTTCTAGATTTTGCTGAATTATGCTTTTTGAACCACAGGTCAGCTGAGTAAGGATTTATTCAAGGAGAGTATTTCCATACCCAGAAAAAGCCGGGGGTCGTTTTTATTTCATAAATACACTGAGATCTAAGTACAGGTATGGGACCTGTTATCCAGAATGCTCAGGACCTGGGGCTTTCCAGATAATGAATCTTTCCATAATTTGGATCTTCATACCTTAAGTCTACTAGAGAATCATATAAACATTAAATAAACTCAATAGGCTGGTTTTGCTTCCAATAAGGATTAATTACAGTCTAGGGATGGGCGAATTTATTCGCCTTGTTTCGCCGCAGAAATAACACCCATAGACTTGTATGGTGTCGCGCGTCAAAACAAATCGCCGCGTGTAAAAAAATTGTTGACGCCCATAGACTTTAATCTTTAATTTTTGGTGAAATGAAACGTTCAAATATCTTAGTTGAAATGATGGGTGAATTCACGGTGTATTTCCATGTTTTGCCGAAGGTGAATAAATTAGCTAAAATTCACCAGGGTCAAAAAGTTTTGGACGCATGGTGGAACAGTTGCTCGCGTCAAAACCGCCGCGCGTCAACACTATTCAGACGTCCATTGACTTTAACGCCAGTGTCAAAATTGACGCAGGCCCAATTTTCGAGTTTCATGATTTTTTTCACGAAAAAACCTGGAGAAATTCACCCATCACTAATTAGTTGGAATCAAGTACAAGTTACTGTTTTATTATCACAGAGAAAAAGAACACGATTTTACAAAATTTTGATAAAATGGGGTGTATGGGAGAAGGCCTTTCCATAATTCGGAGCATTCTGTACCTGTACTGTTTTTTACTACAGAGAAAAAGGAAATTATTTTTAAAAATTTGGATTATTTGGATAAAATGGAGTCTATGGGAGACAGCCTTTCATTAATTCGGAGCTTTCTGGATAACGAGTTTCCGGATAACGGATCCTATACCTGTTTCCTAAAAACAACACGCGTTAGGGCGCTAAAGCTCACAAGCCGAGATGTAAATGTGCCAACGAACAACTATCCTGCTGACGATTCTCTCCTTCCCCAGTAATTGGAATATTTACATTCATGCAAAGCCTATTTCTTTTTTATTTTTTTTATCTGGGAAACCATGAATGATTGAATTTGGGATGAACGGGCATTGCTGCTTCAGAGAGTTACAAAACAATAAGTCTGGGGACGTCAGTGTAAACAGGGAGAGGACTTTCATGAAGTCTCTCGCCGTGTGTTGAGATCAAAGTATCAGATGTTTAAGAACCAGTGCAATAAGTTACCTTTGTCTCATAAATTATGTAGCGCAGGTATCCTTTGATCAACCATAAGAACTGTGAAAGCGTATATATCCCGGCATATTCCCCGCCGCGTGGAAAACATTCAGAAGAACAACCACTGCTTCTGCCTCCTTGGCTATTTTTTTTAAAGCCCTCTATTTTCAAGCTGTGAATAGATTTTTTTTTATCTATTTTTTTTTATGTATTAAGGGACTTTTCAACCGGCCCCTTAACATATTTCATTTCTGAGATCTCGCTTCTGGCTTCGCGGGGAATAATGATTTTTTTTCGGGCAGAAGGATGTGATTCATTTTATTTGTGTCGTGGGGAGCTGATATATCTCTCTTTTTTTTTTCTTCGTTTTCTGCGTTACGGAATAAGCAGCTCATTTGGATGCATCTATAGGTAGAAGTATAGAAGTCTTTAATAATAGATGAGCATGTTGTAGTGTTGTTGAAAGGAAGAGGTGGGGGGGGGGTTTGATCATGCAATGTGTGTAGGAGGGACAGTGCATGGGGATGTTTATCTTCATGCAGTTCTGCACTTCTCTTATCTCGCAATTCTTCTCCCAAGCCATCCAACCTCCATCAGTGAAGGGTCTTCTGAAAATCATTCCTTTTCTCTGAATCTCAAAGCTTTATCCAGGGAACTGGAGTATCCTCTCTTCCAGAGACATTGAACATTCATTGAACTGGAGGGGTCTGGACCCTCACCCCCTCCGGACCCCCAACCCCCCTCTGCTCTTGCCACAAATCCCCCTGAACTCTCTGTCCCCTCCACCAGCGTGTACCTTCTTCAGCGTGTTTTATTTCTTCATGTGGTGGGTATCAGGAAGGAGCAAGGCTCTGCCAGCAGCAATGAGAGGTTCTGGGGCCCACAAGGGCTGGGGGTAGAGTCCTGCACGGGTCCAATCAGAAGGACCCATTCCTGCCAGCCAACACATCCCACTACCCATCCCGGACCCTATACAGTGAAACTTACTTTCCGACCCAAAACTGGAAGTGACATCACCATAGAGCGGAAGTGACATCAGCCTCAGACATCAGACATCGATTCAGCCTCAAAAGGACAAAAACATTGCCTAAAACACTTAGGGGCAAATTCCCTAACTGAGGAACACTTTGCCAGGCGTAAATTCACTAATTCACTAAAGTTTGAAGTTGTGTCCAGGGCGCCGAACGCTGGTGAATTTTCACTAGCGTTACTTCGGCAATCAAGGCGAAGATGCGCTAGCGTTTCCTAATTTGCATACGCTGGGAAATGATTAAGTTACATGGACGTATATGTTGCAGCAAATACATTACATTACACAAGTCCAGGGAGGGAAGCTTAATAAATAAAATAGAGTTGTTATATTGCCCTACACATGAGCCCAGTGTATAGTTTATGTTCCATATGTTAGGAAATGGAGTGGGGAATCTGGTTACCCAAAAATAGATTTACGGGCCTTTGCAGGCTAGCACTAGAAAAAAGGAAAAGACGCCAGCGTTTTTTTGGACTTAGAAAATGTTTGCACTACAAATTGAGGAAGTCCTATGCATTCCATTGCACGTCGCCTGGTCTGAGCTGGCGAAGGCAAGCCTGGCGAATGAAGTAACAGTCAGTAAAATCTGCATCTTAGTGAATTTGTGGAGTTACGTCCATTCGCCAGAGCGAAAAGTCGTTAGAGTGCGAAACAATGCTAGCATCTATCTCCTTCACTAGCGAAGTGACGCCTGTGTCGTTAGGAAATTGGCGAAGTCCCTGCGGGTGGTAACGCTAGCTGTAGCCACTTCGCCCTTTAGGGAATCTGCCCCTTAGGGTGGGAGGGCTAAGTGCCACACCTTGGCTGCGTATCCAGATGGGTTACCTGCGGACTACCCACATAGTAAGGGGATCAGAGATTTTCTGAACGAAACATGACCGCTTTCCGGGTATTCCACTATAACCCTGACCGCTGCAGGACTCTAGCTGGGGGCCCACCGGGTTTTTTCCCGGTGTCCCACCAGCCGAGTCCGACCTTAATTCAGGGTGACAGGGCAATAATGACCACAGATCCACAACTCTGATATTATTTCTCCCCCTCCAACCACTTTTGTAAAGTTCAGAAATAGCAATACAATATGCATGTATATACAGTAGCAACTGGTCGGTGGTCTAATGTGTATTAGAGATGCGCCAATTCCAGAATTCAGCCAGGATTTGGCCTATTTCAGCAGGATTAGGTTTCAGCCAAATCAAAGTGCCTGGTCAAACCAAAAACAAATCCCTAAAATCACACAAACAAGGAAATAGGGGTCACTGACCCCATATTAAAAAATATGCTATTTAAGGCTACACATTGTTATTGCTACTTTTTATAACTCATTTTTCTATTTAGGCCTCTCCTATTGATATTCCAGGCTCTTATTTAAATCAATGCATGGTTGCTTGGGTAATTTGGACCCTAGCAACCAGATGGCTGAAATTGCAAACTGGAGAGCTGCTGAATAAAAAGCTAAATAAATCAAAAACCATAACTAAAAATGAAAACGAATTGCAAATGGTCTTAGAATAGAACCCCTTTAATATAAAGGAAATCACTATAATATCATTTATTTTTGTCTAGATGATTGATATATATTGATATCACTATGGATGAAGGTAAGTTCCTTGATTTGGCTTATATAGTGTTATATTCTTATATTTCCGTTATTCCTTTTTCCCAACTCTGAGATGCACTGATCCAGTCAGACCATGTGTATTAGGGTGGTGGCAGACGAGGCTACTGGGGAAGATTAGTCGTCCAGCCACAAATCACCTCTTCTTCGGGCGACTAATCTCCCCTAAATGCCTTCCAGCTGGCTAGAATGTAAATCATAGACGAGATGGCACTTGGATTGCTTCGGCTTTCTGAAGTCGCCTGAAGTTTCCTCGTGAGGATTAGTCGTCCGAAGAAGAGGCGATTTGTTGCTGAGCGACTAATCCCCCAGTAGCCGCGTCTGCCACCACCCATAGGGATCCAGTAAAGGCCCAGTCATTTTGCCTTAGATTAACTAAATAGGGAAACTTATTTTTTTTGTGTGTTAAGTAGTCTGTGCTGCGTTTATGGGTAGCAGGAGAGTGATTACAGATTATTAAAAAAGATTCCGTAACTCCCTTTTTTGAAAAAAAAAAAAAAATCAGCAGTTGGACAACTGGAGGAACAGCACCTGTTTTAATCACATTAGGGGGCCCATTTAATTAGCTCGAGTGAAGGAATAGAAGAAAAAAACTTTGAATTTTGAATGTTTTTTTGGCTACTTCGACCATCGAATGGGCTACTTCGACCTTCGACTTCGAATCGAACGATTCAAACTAAAAATCGTTCGATTATTCGACCATTCGATAGTCGAAGTACTGCCTCTTTAAAAAAAACTTCGACCCCCTAGTTCGCCACCTAAAACCTACCGAAGTCAATGTTAGCCTATGGGGAAGGTCCCCATAGGCTTTCTAAGCTTTTTTGGGTCGAAGAAAAAACGATCGATCGACGGATTAAAAATCGTTCGAATCAAAGGATTTAATCATTCGATCGGACGATTTTTTTGTTCGATCGAACGAATTGCGGTAAATCCTTCGACTTCGAATATCGGAGTCGAAGGATTTCCATTCGGCAGTCGAATATCGAGGGTTAATTAACCCTTTGATATTTGACCATAAGTAAATTTGCCCCTAGGTGTAATTTAAGTAGCACAGCAAATGTGTGGGCCCATACATTTCCCTGCAGTTGGTTTCGTGAAAAATCCCATTCATTATAGCTGCTGCAAATGCAGTCCCATGCTTATTGCTGCCTCTGCTTTGTAATACTCATCTTTCTATTCGGGTCTCTCCTATTCATATTCCAGCCTTTTATTCATATCAATACATGGTTAATAGGATAATTTGGACCCTAGCAACCAGATTGCTGAAATTGCAAACCGCTGCTGAATTTTAAATAAAAAGCTAAATAACTCGAAAAAAAACGAATAAAACATGAAATACATTCTCATTGTATGGTAGCACAAATATGAATGCACTATTACGTGATGGTATGTTATAATACTGAAAAAAAGTACAGGTATTGGATATATTATCCAGAAAGCTCCAAATTACAGGAATGCCATATTCCATAGACTCAATTTTTCATCATATAATTCAATTTTTTAAAATTGATTTCCTTTTTCTCTGTAGTAATAAAACAGTACCTTGTACTTTATCCCAACTAAGATATAATTAATCCTTATTGGAAGTAAAACCAGCCTATTGGGTTTAATGTTTACATGATTTTCTAGTAGACTTAAGGTTTGAAGATCCAAATTACAGAAAGACCCCTTTTCTGGAAAATCCCAGGTCCCGAGCATTCTGGATAACAGGTCCATACCCGTATGGTTTTTCTTTGCTTTTCTGTTGAAAGATCAGGCAAGAAATTTAACACCCTTGAAGTTTAGGTGTGAATATCAGAATGTATATTCTTCAGTATAGGGACCCTTTAAAAATTTGAATATGGCCCTGTGTCTAATTAGTACAGGTATGGGATCTGTTATTCAGAAACCTGTTATTCAGAATGCTCCAAATTACATGGAATCAATCTCCCAGATAGACTCAATTTTAATCAAATGATTCTAATTTTTTAAAAAGTATTTCCTTTTTCTGTGTAATAATAAAACAGTACCTTGTACTTGATCCCAACTAAGATATAATTAATCCTTGTTGGAGGCAAAATCAGCCTATTTAATTTATTTATTTATTTAATGTTTACATGATAGTAGTAGACTTAAGATATGGAGATCCATTATCTGGAAAACCCCAGGTCCTGTGAATTCTGTATAACAGGTCCCATACCATTACTATGAATAAAACAATGTAATCAGTTATAAGCAATCAGTTTAACTGAGCAATTAAACAGTGTATCTGTTTAAACAAAGTGCATATTGTGGTAGAAACAAAAGACTAGGTGCTAAACTGTATTCGTTGATACATATGAAGTAAAATGCAATAAAGTTAATTCTCATCAATACAGTGACCTTCTAATGAATGATGTCCTGACAGACTTGCCATGCACAACAAATCATTATTTAAAAAGAAAACACCATTATATTTTGTGATTAAATATGTCTTTTTGGTTACAGGAGATTTTCTGGCAGAGACGTAAGTAAATACTTTATTTCCATACATATAGAAACTGCAGATGCGGTCTAAGAACACTCACACACATGCAGTGACACAATAAAGTGTAATATCATAGAGTACAAATAATGCATAGAAAGGCCATCCAAAATAGCATTTCATAATGTAACCATATGATCCATGTTTAACAGTATCAACAGATTGGTACTACTGAACATGGCGACTGCAGACGATAAGGAGGAGATTATGAAAGCGGAAGTCCAGACTAGAAATGAGCAGGAAGATGAGAATAAAACTAGAGAAACAGCACAGGCAGGAGAGGAGAGTATCCTTGCCACGCTAGGCCAAGAAGATAGCCAGCTAACAGAGGAGGCTAAAATGAAAGAAGTCCATGATATTGATGATAAAGTTATTTTTAACTTAATTGATCAGAAAGAGAGTAAAAGTGGAAAAATGACTGAGACAGGAGGACAGGTCCCCCTTGTTTTATTAAATCAAGAAGAGATTCCTCTGAAAGAGGAGGAGAAATGCAATGAATGTACTGAAAAAGACCTCAAAATGAAATTGAGTATCATACAGGATGGGAACGAAAGTGTAAATATGCTTAACAAACCTCAAGAAATAGATGAATGGATGTTGTTATTGCAAGATGAGAATAAAGAAATACTAGAAAAAATGTCTTCTGACCATGATGCAATGAAACTGCCTGAGGAGAAGCCGATACAAGTAATGGTGGAGAATGAACAGGGAGAAGAGGAGAAGGAGGTTAATGTTGTTGTTAACAACTCAGAAGAGGAAATGCAAAGAGAGGAGCAACAGTCCATAAAAAATGAAAGTGCAGATCTAGAAAATCAAGATCAGGTTATGGTAGGAGAAGCAAACCAAAATGTGGCTAAAGAGAAGGAGGAGTGTATAATGATAGACATGGAAGGACAGATTTCCTTTGTTCTTCTACATGAAAAAGAGAAAACAGTTATAGAGAAGAGGCAAAACACAGAATGTTCTGAAAAAGACCATCAAATTGGTTCTAGCACCTTACAGGATGAGGCTGAAAGAGTTGATCAGTCCAATAAACAGCCATGTGTTGTCTTTTGCAACTCAGAAGAGGAAATACAACGAGAGGAGCAAAAGCCCATAAACAATGAAAATGCTAATCTAGAAAAGCAACGGCAATATATGGTAGGGGAAGCAAACAATGCAGCTAAAGAGAAGGAGCAGGAGGAGTTTATAAAGATAGAGATGGAAGAGCAGATTTCCTTTGTTCTACTACATGAAAAAGAGAAAACTGTAACAGAGAAGGGGCAAAACACTGAATGTTCTGAAAAAGACCATCAAGTTGGTTCTAGTGCCGTACAGGGTGAGGCTAAAAATGTTGATGAGTCCAATAAAGAGAAACAGGTTGTATTTTGCAACTTAGAAGATGAAAAACAAAGAGAGTCAGTGAATAATGATAACAGTCAGTGGAACTATGATCTTTTCTTTTGGGACGATAAGCTACCAACAGTTCAGCAGACTGAAGGAAGGAAAAAGAAGGACGGCATTATGATAGGAGAAGCAAATGAAAGTTCTGCTTATGAAAGTGGGAGTGATGAAATGAAAGAATTAACAGAGATGGGCAATAAAGAGGGATCTAGAGCAATTCAACAAGGGAATGAATGCATAAATGAGTTGAACGATAAGAGGGAAGGTGCTGAATGTGCAGCGTTCAAGCTAATTGAGAGCAAAGAAATAAAAGAGCAAAATATAGAAGCGGTATCTACTTACCTAAAGCAGGAAGAAAAGGATGAAAATTCTCTGGTTGGTGAAAAGCAAATAAATGGAGTCCAAAATAAACTGGAGAAGAATGACCAGGTGGTCAGCACATTAGAGAAAAAAGAGAGAGAAGATAGGCAGCTGGTGAATAAAGAAGCTAGAAGAGAAGACAAAGCAGACATTGTAGATGGAAAAACAAATATTGTTGGACAACCAAAAGATAAGCAAATAGGGCATGCTTCTGGACCAGTCTACCAGTCTGTTCCTCCGGTTGAACCGTCACCCTCCGGATTCTTCTTTAACAGACACAACAGATCTAATATCACTTCTCAACAGTGAGTGAATTAAATAATCATTATTTATCTATGTTTAGGTGTATGTATGTATGTTGTACAAAGGTGCAGAATAGAGAAAGTATAGTTCAACATATACCAGCATACATATTCTTCGGCACACCACTTACTTTTCTTTTTTTCTTTAGGGTGCATTCAACTCCTCCAGCTACTTCCAAGCCTGGTTTTCATACAACGATTCCCATAGGGAGGAAGCACACCAAACATATGATTTTGCCTTTTAGGACATTTATTCAGCAGTGTTGGCACAAGCACAAGCTTTCGGGGTCAACCCGCACCCTATGGGAATCGCAGAATAGAGAAAGATATGGCGTTTATGAAGAAAATTGGAAGATAACTGTATAAAACCAGTCCTTGGGTTTAATGAGTCACATATCTAATTCTAGAGGTTGGAATCAATTTAATTGTTTACAGCAGATGCTGTACGAATATACATTTGTAGATGGAGCAAACTATTTTGGTGCCTCATTCATTTCACCGAGAAAAAAGGGTGTTTATTCTTCTGGGTACCAAAGGCTTTATTTGAACCTGCTTCATTTGTTTAATGTGTTGTATGCATACATATGTATATATTATTCCTTGACTTCTGTGACTTTCAGAGGAACCTTCCATCTGTAGTTTAGCAAAAGGCCACAGGTGAGACAGTTCTATATTCAAGTGATAATACATCAGGGACATAATGTGCTCTACCAACAAACCAGACCCTCACACATCTTATGAAAGGCTAATTGTTAAAAGCTCTATAAAGATGCAAAGCTTATGTATTACATGCAAAATAATACATTGAGAGCAAGGCATGCCCAATTTCTACTTCACATTCAGTGAATGCACTATTTATTAGTATTATTTATTTGTTTTGCAGAGACAATGATTCTAACACCAATAGAGAAGAACTAGAGGATGAAGAAGAAGAAACTCCATGCTGTCACTATTTATGTTTACAGATCTCCAGGCTCTTAGCGTGGTTACGGGGAATTTTTCGGAGATGCTTTGTAAGTGAGAAATAGTGTAAAGGTTTAGTTTATGCTTTAGGTAGAAGTTTAGGTTGCTAAGGAACCAATCAATAGCGTATCTTCATCAGGCCAAGCCCCTCTGCAAAACAATTTTCGGAGGGAGCCTCCGGAGCTCATGCTAAAGCCTAACCTCCTTTGGGCCTGCCATCCGCAAATGAATGAGCCAGCAAAGTTGCAAATTGGCTAGAGACAGCGAACTACTATACAGTGGACCCCGTGGTCTAGGCCCCCCTCTGCTGTATAGGTATTTACGCCACTGGAACCAATAACCTCTCTTTGTATAAAGGAAGGGGCATGGTGTTTACAAAAAGAGTTAAATCGTATTCACTAACTCACATTGGAACACTGACCTGCTGCTTGAAGCAGCCATAGCCTAGCACTCAGTCAAACCTAGATTAACAACAATATATATTTATCAAAGAGTGAAGTTAGAGATCTCCGTAGTCCGCAGAGTGAATACCACCTCTCTCCATTAATTTCTATAGTTCACCATTTGATAAATACGCCATTTAAAAATCCCATAGAAATGAATGGAGAGAAGTGGTATTTCACTCTGCGGACTGTGGAGATCTCTAACTTCACTCTTCGATAAATATACCCCTGTCTGTATTTACACAATTTATAAATTTGCACAAACTGGGTTATTTATTAAAATCCAAATGTTTCTAGTTTTTTTCACTAGAAAACTCAAATATTTGAAGGAAAAGAAACCTTGAACTTTTTGAGATTTATTATAAAAATTGCTGAATCTGAAAATCCGCCATCTCAGACCTGTCGAGGTCCTGTATAAGTCAATGGGAGAGGCACCCTTCTCAATTTGAAGTTTTCGTGGTCTGCCCTGGGTTTAGCCTTAAAATCTGACTTTTTCTAGGGGTTTCGGGCAAAAACTTGAAAAATTGAGCAAATCAGGTAAAAAAGCCCTAAAAATTCTAACAAAAGCACAAATTGAATTTTTCCATGATCCGATCAAATTGAGTAATTTTATTAATAAATAAGCTAAAATTGGGAATGGGAGTTTGGTTGTGTTTTTTTTCAATAAAATATGAGATAAAATCTGATTTTAGTAAATAACCCCTTAAATGCAGTGCCGGACTGGCCCACCGAGATACCTGGAAAAATTGTGAATTTTGGATGAGCGTCCGAAAAGTCACTTGTGTCAATTTTAACACTGGCGTTAAAGTCAATGGGCGTCCGAATAGTGTTGACACATGGTGATTTTGATGCAAGTGACTTTTTGGACGCGCATCCAAACAAACAAAAAGCAGGCAAATTTTTGTGAATTCGTGAATTTATTTGCCGCCAGCCAAATGCGGAAATTCGCCTCAAATTCATTACAGGCAAATTCATTCGCCCATCACTTGGGGTTGGCAGGCAGGACAGTGGTTTTTTGACCAGTGCAGTTCTCTATATGGTAGAAACTCTGTGTGTGCCACATTTCTAACAGAATATTTTCAATTTACAGGATGATCCACAGTCTGAGAGTTTTTCTGGAGAGTATTATTAATGGACAAGAATGAAGCCATCATCTCTCAGCAATGATGGAAATCCTGGCTAAAAAAATACCTTTTTGCCATCTCCTTGGGATTCTAATTATTTTTCTGTTTTAATTGGTTTTGTTGTTGTCCATTGTTTTAGTAATTACCTTGTTTTACCAAGTTTCTTGTTATTTATTTCTTCCAAAAAAAGTTTTATTGATGTGACCAAGAAATAAAATGGGCACATATTAAAAATACAGCTGTACAGTGTACTGAAAATGTGGTATTAGTCCATACATGGTACATACCCTTTCTATGTGATAAAAAAAAAAAAACCCTACCCTCCACCCCACATAGAAACCCTCCCCCCCAGCATTGCTGCCCCCGGGGAAATGCTCCTAACTTTATACTTACCTGCAAAGTGGCGCATGCGCAGATGGAGCAATTTGCCGGTTTGCAACAACTGCGCATGTGCCAAAACTCACCAAAATTCCTGATGCGCCAGAAGAAGACACGAAGACCCGGAAAATGGCTGCATGGAACTCTGATACCTGAATCTGTGCCGAGGGGTAAGTATAACGTTTGGGGCATTTCCCCGGGGAGCAGCTATGCTGGGGGGAGGGAGGGGGGTCTACATGGGGTGGGGTTTTATTTTTGAAAACTGTTGAATTCTCCTTTAAAGGGGTTGTTCACTGTTGAGATAACTGTTAGTATGATGTAGAGAGTGTTAATTTTGAGTTATTTTATTTGTGGTTTTTGAGTTATTTAGCTTTTTATTTAGCAGCTCTTCAATTTGCATCTTAACCAATCTGGCAACTAGGGTCTAAATTACCCTAGCAACCATGCATGGATTTGAATAAGATGATGTTTTGGTTCACATAATGTTTCTCATCAAATATTTAGCAAATTCAAAGGTTAGAATTTTCTTTGTGTATACACGACAATGAAATTGTTATTTAAATTATTATATTATCCTTTTTGTAGATAGAACAATCGTGTTATGGAGCATTTGACGGATAGAATGTTTGACTATTCAAACTAGGCACATACACACACACAATGGGTCACATTCAATTTAAAAAAAAATGTTATTATGTGAATATATGGACATGGAAGGAGATTCAATTTGAGAGACTATGAATCTCCCAGTTTATCATGTGAAAGCTCTACTGAAATCTATGGGGAAAAAATTGGAACTGAATTTGGAGAAAAGTTTTTTCTCCTCGAATTGAATCTCATCCATTAGTTTTCATGCAATAAAACATGAGATAACTTTTTCTCTCTAAATTGAATCTGGCACAGTATGGTTACTTTAATCAGAAGCCATTCAATTTGCCTATTTGGTCTATTTAAAGGAGAACTAACCCCCATCAGCTGGCCCCCTTCCCTGCCTCCCCATGCACAGTCGTACACCTGAAATCTTTCCCCTCACTGGTGCCATCTTCTTCTCTTCGGTGATCTTTGTGAAGTGAGTAGTGATGGGCGAATTTATTCGCCAGGCGCAAATTTGCGCAATTCGCCATCAAATTTTCGTCAAAAACAGGCGCCGTTCCGTTTTTAATATACTAGAAGTGAGTGGCATATTGGCGCATGTGCAGTTGTAGTAATCATCCGGTTTGAGACAACTGCGCATGCGCAGAAAGAGACAGAAATTGCAGAAGGGGAGGAAGAAGACACAAAGATTAATGAAGAGAAGAAGATGGCGCCTGTGAGCTCTGCTGCACTCACTCTGCATGTGCGCCCGCTATTCTTTAGAGGAGACAGAATTCAGGGGTAATACTGTGCAGGGGGGAGGGGTGGTGGGGACTTATCACCATGGGGGGTTTAGTTCTCCTTTAAATGGAGCATATACACTCACAGGGTATTGTCCTGGATAGAACGTTAATGATACCAGCATTACAAAACTGTCATCATTTTAGTAATTAACAACACAGGGCCAGATGCAATTGAATCTGGCCCATAGTTGGAAAAGGGGATAGAACTTAATAAGTGATGCAAGAAAAAAAGAAACAGTGCAGGGACCCTGAAGGAGGAGTAATGTAATGCAAGCAGAACACTGAAAAGATGTTTTTAAGGAAAGAAAATAATTGGTTGATACATTGCAACTGACAACCAAGGCAGAAAAGCGAAGGAAGATAAAACAGAATATATAAAAAATTAAATTGAGAGTGTGTGTGCTAAAGGCTGGATGAATGTACAGGTATGGGATCTGGAAACCCGTTATACAAAAAGCTCAGAATTACGGAAAGGCCGTCTCCCATAGATTTCATTTTATCCAAATAATCCAAAGTTTTAAAGACTATTTCCTTTTTCTCTGTAATAATAAAACAGTAGTGTGTACTTGATCCCAACTAAGATATGATTAATCCTTATTGGAAGCAAAACCAGCCTATTGGGTTTATTTCATGTTTACAGGATTTTCTAGTAGACTTAAGGTATGAAGATCCCAATTACGGAAAGATCTGTTATCTGGAATACCCCAGGTCCCAAGCATTCTGGATAATAGGTCCCATACCTGTATAAGAAGAAAAAGACCATGAATATATGACTGGTGAATTGTTAATGGGAATGAAGAATAGTCACAAAAATATCTGCAACAGTTGTGTGAGAGAAACCTCATTGGGACAGTATTCAAGCCATTCTAGCTCCTGGAAAGTCTTCAGCGAGCTGGTGACCTATGGGATATGACAGTTGCTGTACTATTTGTATGTTCCAAGATCCATTCAACAGCATTGTATGTATAAAACGTTACTAGCCATAGCTTCAGTAAACATTGTCCTACTGCTTACGGATACTACTTTTACACCCCATTCCTGGTTCCTTATGAACTGTAAGTTACTGCCAGGAGATTGGCATTAGGAAAGAGTAAATGGTCATTTATCATATAAAAAAAACATCATTCAGATGCATTAGGTTTGAGCTAGAACTTCTTTCAGAACCACAAAGCATAAAATAACACGCTGTGGAGGAATGCTGTGTAGACAGACTACACTCTTATTTATAATACAAGATTCTAAATTCTTATAGGTCTACTCCACTGCCATGTTATTGGGACTGAAGAGGAAAACTGCTCTCTTGAAAGCTTTTATTCTATACGTACTCAAAGTTATACCTATTACTTGTATTCTCTAAGGGAAAAGCTATTCCACCTCTACTTTGTATATGTGGAGGCAAAAAAAACCTATAAAAATCGAATTACTGTATTTTTCTAGTATTTTTCTAATTTAGGTAATTTGAATTTCTTTTGGTAGCTTAGTCAATTTAATGTAATCTTTTTTTAAAAAAACATGATCACAATACAGTCACATTTTTCTATTCCTTTTCAAACAGTCATCAATATCTGAAAACATTTTTTAGAAACTCAAATTTTAAAATAGCTGGAATTTTAAAAACGTCAACCTTCCATTGCATTCTAATTTTCGAGTTTTATGCATTTGATTGATTGAAAATTTAAGTTCAGATCCAAAAATGATCACAATCACATTTTCACATCAACTTTTTCACAGTGAACAAATGTGATTATTTTCTAATCTGAACTTTTCCAAACTCAGCCCTCTTAGAATATTTACCATTTAATTATGTATTTCGGGGGATATTTATCAAAGGTTGAATTTTGGTGATTTTTTTTTACTCTAATATATAATAATGTACTCAAAACTCAAATTTTATCTTATTTAAGAAAAAACTAAAATTTGAACGAATGTTACTGACCTGAAAACTCAAATCAAATTAGAATGAAATTAGATTCGAGTTTTTCAAGAAAAAAAACTTGTATGTTAGGAAAGCTATTAACTAGGGACGGGCGAATTTGACTTGTTTCGCTTCGCCAAGAATTCGCCGCCGGCGAAATGACACCGACACCCATTAAAGTCTATCGGCGACAAAAATTTTTTGATCCGCGGCGCAACAAGGCGAAAAAATGTGCCCATCCCTATTATTAACATCTTCGAATGGGTCAACAGACCTCCTGCCATTGTCTAAATTAATTCGGCCGGTTTTAGGTGGTGAATATTTGGATTAGAAACGTTTCCATGGTCGAGGTGTGATAAATCTCACATTCAAATTTACATTTGAGTTGGTGCTTTTAAATTCAAATTTGTAAATTTTGCCAAAAAACGAAAATGTTAATTTACCATTCAAACCTTAATAAATCTGCCCCTTCATGTTTTGTTGTGTTTTTTTAGCTGAAGGATCACTCTGAGCAAATTAATCAATAATATAATTTTATTTTGTTGGTCTTCACGGCACAAAAGCAACACAGAAAAGCACAATAATGAAAATGTACAAAAATAGTCACAACTTATTACTACTACAAGTTTTTTAAGATGTCCAATAACAAATAGCAGAAATATGTTACTGTGGTATTAGGAGTTACATTCATATCTTCAAGGGGAATGCGTGTCCTTTATTATTTTTTTATTTTCAATTGCAAAATAACACAACCAAGAAAATAACTATGAAACTCCCTTCAAATGCAAACTTTTCTGGGCACAATTTTCTTGTATTTATACCAATTATGAAATTTTATTTAACACTGTTATAAATGTACATGACTGTTTGTATCCTTTGTCTGTGACATGTGGGGTTTATTTACTAAACTCTGAATACAAAAATCCTGAAAAATTTGTGATTTTTTTTTATAAAATCGGACTTTAAAAAAATCACAAATTTTTCAGAATTTATTAAACCCCGAGGATGGAAAAGTCCGAATTAGAAAATCCGGCATCTCAGACCTGTTGAGGTTGCATATAAGTCAATGATTTTTTGATGTGCGCAACACCCTGAAGTTTTCTGAGTTTTCAGGCTAAAAAGCATAAGAAATCAGAGTTTTCGGGTGAAATATCCGAAAAATCTTGAAAATCTGATTTTTTTCCTGCAATGAAAATTTTTGGGAAAATGTAATAAATAAGTGTAAAAAACTTGAGTGGATTTGATCGGAGTTTGTAGCAGAAAATGTTGAGATAACATCGGACTTGATAAATAACCCCCTTACTATTTTATACAATTCAGGCACTGTTATTAGGAGATATTGTTCACCTTGAGAGTCAAACTGTCAACAGAAAAAACTGCAAAAAAAGAATCACTGCGACCATTAACATTTCTAACTCCAAATGGCTTCAGGAAATGATGATATAATCACCATTCAGTAAGCAATGGTAATGTGGTGAAGGTACAAAAAAAACACAAACGCTTGCTCTCTCCTTTGCTTGCCTACATCTTAACTAATAACTAACTTAACTCATATTAACTAACTTAACTATTAAATCAGAAACTTATGTTTTTGTCAGAAAGGCAATCATTCTGATGAGCACGAAAAGGTCTAGAGTTTGCTACTGTATTAGAAGAAGAAACAAATGAAAGAATACTTATATGGACACTCTAAGGGGCAGATTTATTAAAGGTCTAGGTTAATTTTTTGTGTACTTCGACTAGGGAATAGTCCAAATTTGTTTCGAATTTGAAAAAAATTTGAAAATTTGAATATCGAAATGTATCATGTACTGTCTCTTTAAAAATTAGACTTTGACCATTGGTCGTCTAAAACCTGGCAAATTGCTGTTTTAGCCTACGGGGGACCTCTTAGAACCTATATGGATTCAATTGTTGACTTTGAAAAATCTAAGTTTTTTTTAGGAAAAACTTTGTATTGAATTCGATCAAATGCGTTATTACTTTGACTCAAACAATTCAAATTCGCCCAAATACTGACCTATTCTATCGAACATGGACCTATTCGACCCAAAAAAAAATTCAGTTGGTCTTTTTGAATTCTTATTTTGAAGTCTTTTCATTTCGAAATTCGATCCTTTATAAATATGCCCCAACTGTATAAATTTAATAAATGTCCCGTGTGTACATTTAAAAAAAATTCTCACGTCATCAATAGCTGCACAGACAAAAAATAAAGAAGGCCAAACAAAAGAAAATGTAACAAAAATTGACTTTAATAGAAATGGACTATTTTACAAACAGGGTCAGACTGGAGCATATGGGGCCCACCAGGACTGCAAAACAAAGGGCCCTCCTAGCAGTCCCCAGGGGCCCCCTCCTGAAGTCCAGACCCCTGTCCATGCCGTGCAAATGCAAAAGACACGTGCGCCTCCATGAACGTGCCGCGCAAAAGGCGACCAACGCATGTGCAAAAGACATGGCAATTTCACAATGTTTTGGAGCTTTCGGGTGAAATTCTGAGATTTCTGGGAAAATTCACGAAAAAATCGTTTATTTATCAAAGGTCGAATTACGAATTGAAAAAACTTAAAAATTTGAATTCAAAAAGACTAACCGAAATTAAGTCAAGTTAAGTTTTTTTTGGCCGAATAGATCCATTTTTGATTGAATAGGTTTGTACGGTATGTGAATTGTTCGAATCGAATTCGATTCAAAGTTTTTCCCCAAAAAAACCTTAGATTTTCCACCAATTAACTCCAAGGATGTCGCCCATAGGCTAAAACAGAAATTCAGCAGGTTTTAGATGGCGAATGGTCGACGTCAAATTTTTAAAGAGACAGTACATGATAAATTTCGATATTCGAATTTTTGATTCTTTGATAAATCTGCCCCCTAATGATAGGAGACTGAAACTGAAATAGATTTCCCAACACACCTTTCATAATAAGAAGGATAACTCCCCTTTATAAAGTGGTGTCTTCACTTTACTTTTAGTAATTTTCAATTTGAGCCATAGTGCTATTGTGGCAACCTTGTACGCTCAACTCCAAGGAATATTCAATGTATTTGTTTTCTTTGGGATACCCATTACTCCTGTTTACTTCAGTCTAAATTAAATTTGCTTGCAGGGACCTGTAGCAACCTCTCACTGAGATACTTTAGGCACATTGCAATAATAAAATGTAATTGGCACTTCTTTTGTAATAATGGCTACATGTGTATGTCAAATCTGACTTGAATCGAATAGATAAAAAAAATGTTTTAACAATTAAACCAAAATACGTCTACATTTATTAATAAAACGAGAAGATAACAAATCAAAAGTCTACATAAAGTTTAAGTAGATAGATATACTGGCTATATAAATATAATAATTTAAGGGGCAGATTTATCAATGGGCGAATTTAGCGTTTATGGGAGTTTATAAAAATTCCCATAAACTCTCATGTACTAGATTTTTGAGTTAAAAATGAATTTTAAAAAAAAATATCTATTTTTTTTTAACTCGGGTGAATGCGATTGACCCACAAACTTAAATCGAATTCAAATCAAATTTTTCTATTTTCAGGATGCCACCAAACAACTCCAAACTGATTCAAGGACACCCCCATAGGCTAAAACAGCAATTTGGCGGGGTTAAAGTGGCGAATAGTCAAATTCGAATTCTTAAAGGGTCAATACATGATAAATTTAGAATTTGAATCTAATTTTAACTATTTCCTAGTTGAATTACACTAAAATAAACTCAAAAATTAGAATTTTTAAATTTGAATTCAAAATTTGAATTTTCACTTCGACCTTTGATAAATCTGCCCCATAAGTGTGGTCAATTTGCAAAATAAATAGCAATGATAGAAACACAAAAATGGATTTTACATGTTGCAAATGCAATTTGGAAAAAAAATTAAATTAAAACCTATGTCATTTGTACAGATAATATACAGTTAAGTTATACAGCATTTACAATAGCTGGCACCGGCCCTGCGGAATCGGAGATTATTGCTAGCACGTTCCTCACGTAGATTGGTGGTAGATATAGAGATAAAAATATACAATTCTTTACCATCAGTATGTATTATAGTATGTATAATATTATACAATTCTTAATAAAAAGTCCAATTAAAACTAAAATAATGATCTTGGTTACCAGTCATTTACCAGCAACCAACGAACAAGTGGTTGAAGATTTGCTGTGAAACAGCGAAAAATTTGCAAAACGGTGCCCGCGTCTCGTATTTGGCGCTGCGTCGAAAAAACGGACGACGCATCCTTTTTTTTTTAGACACCGGCGAATTTTTGCGGCCGTTTCGCGAATTTATTCGCCGGTGGCGAATCGCTCAAATTTACTATGAATTTGCGCCTGCCGAATAAATTCGCCCATCACTAGCTAAAATTAAAACTGGCTCAAATTTCATCACAATTAACAATCACAGTTTAACCAATTGACATATTTCTCAAAGCACATCTATGAGCCCAATCAACATTCTCATTTTAGTGGGTATAGAGGTTTTTGAAGCCATGAATAAACCAATTTTCTCTAAAATCAGAAATGTCGTGTCATTTATTAAAAGCTCAGAAAATAAAAAAGAACAAACGAAAAAAAGCTGTAAACAATTAAAAAAAATATGAATACCTCAAAATACCTCTAAAAATCTGAATTTTTTGGACAATTCCTAGAAGAAAAAAAATTAGAAAACCTCCAAAATTCTGAATGGCTTAAAAAAGGTCCAATAGGAGAAGCGCAATAGGATTGTAGTTTTTACACTTCATAAAACTCAAATTTTAGTTTTGAGAAATAAAGAAAAATTGTACATTTTTCTATTTTTGCTATTGATACTTGTGATGATAATTGTGCAGGACGGTGCAGTTCCATGCAAGATGCAGCCACTTTGCAGAGTGATTTGACTAAATTGGGGCAGAAAACTGGAAAATGAGGTTCAATTTTGCAAGTTATAAATTAAATGGAAGCGTGTTGTGGGGTTTCTTTGATTGAGAAGGATCTGGGAATTCAAATTCGCTGGCGGAAATGCGCCGTTATACTTTTTTTTACGCCGGCAAATTTTCATTTGCGAATTTATTCACGTTGGCGAATAGTGGGAATTCGCCGCAAATTCACCCATCACTAATAAGTATCAATAACAATAAATTTGTAGCTTTCAGAGCGTTTGTTTTTTAGATGGGGTCAGTGACGCCACATTTGAAAGCTGGAAAGAGTCAGAAGAAAATAGCAAATAATTAAAAACTTATAAAAATACACAATGAAGACAAACTAAGTTTGCTGAGAAATAGTAATTTTATAAAATACTAAGAGGGTTATTTATCAAAGTCTTTTCTGAAAATTTTGTTTGCGGGGAAAAAAACATGCAAACATTGTTAAAAAAATGAATCGTACGATTTTTTCTTATTTTACCATGAAAACCATTATTGTACGAAACCCAGTGCATATCAAACATCTTTGGGACTTCTCCTATTGACTTATATGCAACCTTGACAGGTCTGAGATGCCGGATTTTTGAATTTGGACTTTTTCCATCCTTGGGTTATCCTTGTGTTTTTTTTTTCCATTAAACATTCGATTTTAAATTTAAAAAACACAAGTTTTTTTTGGTTTTTGGCATTCAGAGTTTAGTTGCTAACCCCCTAAGATTCAACTTAAAGGGGAATCACCCGTTTAAGTATAAAAAAAACCCACAAAAAAGTAAAAATCCTAAAATTTGCCAGGTAAAAGTTATCGAGGTCCTATAGAAGCCAATAGGAGCTGCGCTGAGTTTTTTTCACTAGCAATGCCTGAAAAACTAAAATTTTTAGAGGTTTTAGAAGTATTCATATTTTTTCAGATCGATCAGTGTTTTTTTAAAAAAATGTCATGACATTTGTGCTTTTAGAGGAAGTGAATTTAGCTGTGGTTTTAAAAACCACTGAAATTAAACCGATGATAAATAGGCCTCCATGTGTCAATTTGGCATAAGTGAATTGAGTAGTCAAATTCAATTTTTCTAATAGGTGTCATTTCAATGCTAAACTCATGCACCCATTTGGAAGGTGAATGAAAAAAATTGTGTTGCGTTAAATTTGGATTAACACAATGCTGTTCTATAGGCCCTTTCCAAATATGTAAAAAAACATTCTCCATGTTATTATGAATCAATAGTAACATGGAAATGATTTGTACAAATGAACCTATATATTTTTAAAAACTGTTGGTACCATTTGTAAAAAAAAGGAAGGCTTTATAAATCAGAGCTGTGGTTTAGAATCCCGCCTTTTGCAATTAACTTGGGTTGGTAGGGGATGCTGGGAAATTTCGTTAAAGGGATTAGGGATGTAGCGAACGTCGGAAAAAAAGTTCACGAACATATTCGCGAACTTGCGCAAAAATGCGAGCGGTTCGCGAACGGTTCGCGAACCCCATAGACTTCAATGGGAAGGCGAACTTTAACATCTAAAAAAAAAATTTCTGGCCAGAAAAATGATTTTAAAGTTGTTTAAAGGGTGCAACGACCTGGACAGTGGCATGCCAGAGGGGGATCAAGGGCAAAAATGTATCTGAAAAATCTGCCTGTGTGTGCTTGGAAGAGATAGTGTAGGGGGAGAGCTGTTAGTGATTTCAGGGACAGATGATAGTAAGTTTGCTGGCTAGTAATCTGCTTGATACTGCTCTGTATTGGAGGGACAGAAGTCTGCAGGGATTTGAGGGACATTTTAGCTTAGGTAGCTTTGCTGGCTAGTAATCTACTGTTCTCTTTAAACAACTGCCATACGTTGACCTTGTAGGCATTGTTTGCCCAGTTTTTTTGGACGCAGCCACTGAAGCACAGTTGCCAGAAAAAATATGCCATATAAATGCTGAAAATAGTAATTTTTCGCCATACGTTGACCTTGTAGACATTGTTTGCCCAGTTTTTTTGGTTGCAGCCACTGAAGCACAGTTGCCAGAAAAAATATGCCATATAAATGCTGAAAATAGTCGTTTTTTGCCATACGTTGACCTTGTAGGCATTGTTTGCCCAGTTTTTTTGGTCGCAGCCACTGAAGCACAGTTGCCAGAAAAAATATGCCATATAAATGCTGAAAATAGTCATTTTTTGCCATATACGTTGAGTCAACGTATGGCAAAAAATGACTATTTTCAGCATTTATATGGCATATTTTTTCTGGCCTCTGTGCTTCAGTGGCTGCGGCCAAAAAAACTGGGCAAATAATGCCTAAAAGGTCAACTTATACACTACTACAGCGATGGATACGGATTACGTAAAATATATTATGGCTGCTTGAAAAAAGTCACTCCGGTGTTTTTTCTGGAGACGGTAATATTATGGATATTTAGACAGAATGTGAACAAGGTCACACAGCTAGATGGCAGTTGGTTGAATAACACACTGGGCAAAAAATGCCTACAGGGAAAATAATGCCTAAAAGGTCAACTTATACACTACTACAGCGGTAGTAAAATAAAAAAAAGTAAAATAAAAAAAAAATGAATATTAAAAAAAAAAATTAAAGTTGGTGCTGCTGAACTACTAGGAGCAGCAGATTAGCACACCAGTCCCACTCCCCAACACTGCTAGACTAATAGCACTGGGCTCTTATAGTAGTAGTAGTAGTAGTAGTAGTAAAACAACAAAAAAATAAATAAAAGCAGTCCTTACAAGGACTACTGTTATTGCAGCAGTCAGCAGATGAGATCAGAAGCAGGACAGCTGCCCACTGCAGCTACATACAGAGCACTGCAGTAGAAGGTAGATTACTAGCCAGCAAAGCTACCTAAGCTTAAATGTCCCTCAAACCCCTGCAGACTTCTGTCCCTCCAATAACAGAGCAGTATCAAAACGATTACTAGCCAGCAAACTTTCAACTGTCCCTGAAATCACTAACAGGCAGCAGCTCTCTCCCTACACTATCTCTTCAGCACACACAGGCAGAGTGAAAAAACGCTGCAGGGCTTCGGTTTTTATAGGGAAGGGGAGTGGTCCAGGGGAGAGCTTCCTGATTGGCTGCCATGTACCTGCTGGTCTGGGGTGAGAGGGCAAAAAAAAGCGCCAACAATGGCGAACCCAAAATGGCGAACGTCGCGCGACGTTCGCGAACTTCCGGCGAGCGCGAACACCCGATGTTCGCGCGAACAAGTTCGCCAGCGAACAGTTCGCGACATCTCTAAAAGGGATACTGGCATGGGAAAAAAATAATTTTCAAAATGAATCAGTAATAGTGCTGCTCCAGCAGAATTCTGCTCTGAAATCCATTTCTCAAAAGAGCAAACAGATTTTTTTTTATTCAATTTTGAAATCTGACATGGGGCTAGACATATTGTCAATTTCCCAGCTGCCCCAAGTCATGTGACTTGTGCTCTGATTAATTTCATTCACTCTTTACTGCTGTACTGCAAGTTGGAGTGATATCACCCCCCCCCCCAGCAGCCTAACAACAGAACAATGGGAAGGTAACCAGTTAGCAGCTCCCTAACACAAGATAACAGCTGCCTGGTAGATCTAAGAACAACACTCAATAGTAAAAACCCATGTCCCACTAAGACACATTCAGTTACATTGAGAAGGAAAAACAGCAGCCTGCCAGAAAGCAATTCTCTCCTATAGTGCAGGCACAAGTCACATGACCAGGGACAGCTGGGAAATTGACAAAATGTCTAGCCCTATGTCAGATTTCAAAATTGAATATAAAAAAATCTGTTTGCTCTTTGGAGAAATGGATTTCAGTGCAGAATTCTGCTGGAGTAGCACTATTAGCTGATGCGTTTTGAAAAAAACATGTTTTCTGATGACAGTATCCCTTTAATCAAAAGAAAAGAACAGAGCTTAAAAATATCTGCTGAAAACAAAACACATTTATACCATGTCACTTGGATCATCTGTTTCACAATGATGAAATGTTTCGGAAAAAAAATATATATCTGGTTAACAAAAATATGGCAATGTTATGAAAATGTATGTATAAAAATATTCGCCGTTATCGGCTTTTGCCTTCAATACTCTGCAGCATAATAAATAGTCTTTTGAAGCATAGTCATTTACAGAGACATATCTACTGTACACTCATATATCTTTTTCTTAGTAAATTGAAGTTATAAAATTTTTTTTTTCACACAATTTTACAGCAAAAAAAAAAAAAAGGAAAAAGTTCTTCATAGCTAAAATCAATAAATTCTGTAGTATTGCAATCAGGGGATGTAGTTTGGACAGACACAAATCCAAAGCAAAAAGTCTAGACAAAATCGTGTGACAATTCGAATTGTGTGATTTGACTTTTTCGGATTTTCGAATGAAAAACCAGCCTCAAACAGCCCTCAGATATCATGAAGGCAAAAAAAAAAACATCTTCCAATTGTAAAAGGGACATGTGCCATTGGCTTTTACATGACAAGTTTTAGCTGGTATATTTTCGGATTCTGATTTTTATCAGCTATGGAGTATAATAATTCTTAAAAAATTCGAGATTTATTTTCCTCTAAAAATTTGGATTTTTAACCTTAAAAACTCGATCAGAAAAATCTGAGGCTTAATAAATAGGCCCCTTAAATATTAATTAAATTCAATTGTTTTGCCTCCAATAAGGATTAATTATATCTTAGTTGGGATGAAGTACAAGATACTGTTTTATCTTTAAAAAAAAATAAGAATTATTTGATTGAAATCGAGTCTATGGGAAATGCCCTTCCTATATGGAGTTTTCTGGAAACCCGGATTCCGGATAATGGATTCCATACCTGTTTAATATATTTTAATATATTATATTATAATAATATTTCTATTTTACACCCTGTAAGTGATTAAATAGTATCATAATTCAAATATTTAGATTGCTATTCCTAAAATTTGCAAGGACTCCTGTAAATACATATATTTGTTAAAACTTAAAGGGTCTCTGCAAAAGTATTTATATTGTTTTTTTATCTCTTATATAGAACTCACCACAGTAGAATTCTACAGCTCTTTATTAATTTCTACTGAATTTTTAGAGGCATATTTATCATATGGTGAACTTTTACTTTTGAAATGAATAGAAAGCAGTGAAATTTTACTGTGGAGATTAGTGATGAGCGAATCTGGCCCATTTCACTTCACTGAAAATTCACGAAATTTACAAGAAAATTTTCAAACCACAATACTTTTTTTACTAAACATTGGGGGAGTATTTACTTAAAAAAAATTCGACCAAACTCCTAAACCCAAATCCCTTTTACCAATAGTTCTTCTCCAAAATGTTGGTGGGAAAAAATATCACAACAAAATCGTGCGTCAATTATAATCATGCGACTTTTTCAAATTGACACTCTGAAAACTCGACTTTATCAAATTGTCACCGCAACAACTCAAACTCATCTGATTATCGAAGAAAAACGATCAACAGTTCACTATGTGAAGAAACATCTTCAGGGACATCTGCCATTGACTTCTAAGGGGCAGATTTATCAACGGTCGATTTTCGAAGTGAAATATACTTTAAAAAATCGACCATTGAATGGCAATACTTCGACTTCGAATATCGAAAGTTTTTTTTTACCGAATTTGACCGTTTTGCAGTCGAAGTAAAATCGTTCGATTAAATCGCTCAAATCAAACGATTCGAACGATTTCAGCGATCGATCGAACTATTTTACTTTGACTACATAAAACTTAGAAAAATGCATTAGAAGGTCCCCATAGGCTAACATAGCTCTTCGGCAGGTTTAATTTGGCGAACTATTGAAGTTGAAGTTTTTTTAACGAGACATTACTACGATTATAGAATGGTAGAATATTCAAACGATTTTACTTCGAATCAAAGTCGAAAATTCCCTCGAATTGACTTCGACCCTTGATAAATCTGCCCCTTAATGTGAAGTTTTCATATTCGGGTTTTTAGCATCTTTAGGGTATAAGAAATCCCTAAAAAGTTGAGTCTTCACAGTAACAATTTGATAAAGTCGAGTTTTGGGCCGTCAATTCTAATTGAGACTCAACTTTTTCAAGAATTATTGGTAAATTAGTTCAGTTCATGGATGGGAGTTTAGTCGACTTTGTTTTAATAAAAAAACGGAACTAAACTCGAGTTTTTGTAAATAACGAGCCTTTGTGTGTTTTTTTAACGACGAAATATGGCAAAATATTTCACTCATCCCTAGCGGTGAGCACTTATTTCTAAGGGGCAGAAATCTTTCCGAACTGGTTATGTTACTGGCAATTTACTAACAGCATATAGACAGGAGAAACATCTTCTCCAATCAAGAAGCCATATGTAGTGATGGGCGAATTTGCGCCGTTTCGCTTCGCCGAAAAATTAGCGAAACGGCGAAAAATTCGCGAAACGGCGCCGGCGTCTCGTTTTTGGCGCCGGCGTCCGTTTTTTCGAGACAAATTTTTTTGCCGCCGGCGAATTTTTGCCGCGAATTTATTCGCTGGCGGCGAAACGCGCAAATTCGCCGCGAATTCGCGCCTGCCGAATAAATTCACCCATCACTAGCCATATGGTACGGTCAAGAAGATGAAGCTTGTACAGAACATGGTGGAAAAAGTAACTGCAATGCAGAATATAAGAGTAGTGTTTTGTGGAGTCTTAGACAAAAATGTATCCTTTTCAAAGACAGGCCATTACTAGTTAATAGTAATAATCGTATTTATGATCAAGACTCTTGTAGGCACGTTCTTCAACAAAGGCAGTAAAAGAGGAAAGAAAATGCAGCATTGAATTTAAAAGAAGGAATACTGGATGAGGTTTTGTGTGTTTGTATTAAAAACAAACATATATGGAACTTTTTTTTTTCATGGCACAAGGGGTACAACACTCAAATGGGCGTATGTACTAAGAAAATACTCCTTTACAGTAAGCTTCCCACACTAACCAATGAAACGTTTGCTTTATTAATTCATTTTTTTTTTTGCTTAATGGTTATTGAACTGCAGCCCATTCACAGCGTCGACCTACTGTACATACTGTCAATTGTTAAATCAACTTTAATTAATTAATGAATTAATCCTTTTTTTTTGTTTTTGAATTCTAGTGCAGTTACCCTGGTAGAGGCAGCGTGTCATTTAAATGATGTTAAAAACAATATAATGAGGTATTCTGCAAAATATACACCAAAAGAGAAATTTGTAGAATATTTTTAGCATATTAAAGGAAAAAAAAGTTCCCCTATTTTTGGTGACCAATTGCATTTTGCATCAGAATTAGAAGTTACTTGAAATATCCAAGTCCAGCAACAAGGAAAAACTTCTCCAGGAAGAGTTCGGAATCCAACACGGCAATGTGAGCTGCACGTCCAATGAGAGTATTGGCAGTGTTTGGGAGAGCATGGGACACATTGTGCCGTATCAAAGTGCAGTCCTTGGAGTCTATTACTGGTTGGAGAAGGTTGTTTATCATCTCGGTATATACAGGTCCTGAAATAAAAGGAAACACACACACATATATATATATATATACACACATACTGTATATAAGCACAGTCATTGGTTCTGATTAAGCAATAGAAGGAGATGAAAAATGTTGGTTGATCTTGACTAGCGATGGGCAAATGCATTGAAGTCAATGGGCGTCAAAATAATGTTGACGCGCAGCAATTTTTGATGCGAGCAACAATTTTAATACGCGCGACTATTTTGTCCAAATGCATTGAACTCAATAAACATTTGAATAATTTTGAGGCGTGACAATTTTTATGACGGCAAAAGCATTTGCAGGAGGCGAAACATAGAAATTCACCGCAAATCCATGCCTGGCAAATTTATTCGCTCATCACTAATCTGTTAGTTTAACAATATTCATCCATCTTCCTCGCATATTATTTTAATAGTTTTGGCTCAAATCTGCCAACCCATGGGCACATCTTCGCTTGTTGGAATGGAAATCTAACCTATCGTGCCGCTTCCTGTCTTGCTTTACTGTTACAGACCTATTTACTCATTTTCAAGGTCGAGGAAAAAAAAATGGAAAAAAGTTGCATTCCATTGTTTCATTAATTTGCAATGAGACTGAGAAAAAACCTCAAATCTTAGGCAACTTAGACAATTCTCATTAAACCTCAACAGTTTTTACTTGCTCGAGTGAGTTTTTGCAGGTTTTTTTTTTTAAAAAAAAAAAAATACAACTCCAATACTCGAAGTTTTGTGAAAGAAAACAACTTGAATCTTAATAAAGCTGCCCCTAAGTATGATGTAGAGAGTGATATTCAGAAATATAAATATGTAAAAACCCATTAATTTTTAGAGTAATTTGCGGGGGGGAAAAAAGAAATCCCAATGTTAGTAAATAGGTCCCTTAGAGATTTTTTTTTAAAAAAAAACTAATTTGTAGAGAAAAAATTAAATCAATGTTAAATCAAAAAAAAAAGGTCCAATAGGATTAGCACAGTTATATAGTAACATAGTAAGTTAGGTTGAAAAAAGACACACGCCCATCAAGTTCAACCTTTTGACTCTATTTTAACCTGCCTAACTGCCAGTTGATCCAGAGGAAGGCAAAAAACACCATTTGAAGCCTCTCCAATTTGCCTCAGAGGTGGAAAAAATTCCTTCCTGACTCCAAAATGGGGACCAGTCCCTGGGTCAACTTGTACTATGAGCTATCTCCCATATCCCTGTATTTCCTCACTTGCTAAACACCATCCAACCCCTTCATATACCTATCTATAGTGATGGGCGAATTTATTTGCCAGGCGCGAATTCCCGCTATTCGCCGCCTGCGAATAAATTTGCAAAACCTCCGCAAAAACATTTTTTTGGATGCTGGCGCATTTTCGCCAGCGAATTTCATGAATTCAAAGTCAAAGTAGCCTATTCGATGGTCGAAGAATCCAAAAAATTACTTCGAATTTTTTTACTTCGAAAATTCCCCATGAATTCAGTTCGACCCTTGATAAATCTGCCCCTTAATAAATCTCACATTTTTTGAGTTTTAGAGAAATTTAAAAGTCCATGGGGCAAATTCACTAAGATTTGTAGTTGCGCCAGGCGTAACTTCGCCGCACTTCGCCAGTTCTTCGCAAATTCACTAAAATCCGAAGTTGCGCTCAGGGGTATCGTAAGGTTGCGAAGTTGCGCTAGCGTTGATTCGCTAAGTAAAGCGAAGTTACGCTAGCGAAGGCTAATTTGCATACGGCGCCAAATTCAAATTTCAATGGAGGAATACGTATCAGCACTACAAATGGCTAGAAAAGCTTCATAACATCAAATAAAATTTTTATTTTGCCCTACACATGTGCCCACTGTCTAGGTAAGTTGCCATGAGTCAGGAAATGTAGGGGGGAAAGAGGGGAGCCCAAAAAAAATTTGCAATCTTTTTTTGCCAGCGTTTTTTGGGACTTAGAAAAAATTTTGACTTTTTTTGAAGCAATCCCTATCTACTCTATTGCGCTTCGCCTGGTCTGAGGTGGCGAAGGAAGTCTAGCTTAAAAGGTAGCGTTCAGTACACTGCTCGCGTTAGTGAATTTGCGTAGTTACGTCGCTAGCGAAACTTCGCCAGGCGTAAGGGTGCGAAGTAACACTAGCAAAACTACGCCAGCGTTCGTTAGTGAATTTGCGCAGTAACAAAAATGCCAAACGCTAGCGAAGTAACGCTAGCGTTCGTCACTTTGGCGCTTATTAAATTTGCCCCCATGTATTTTAAGAGAAAAAATACGATTTGTGGAAAAAAAGAAATCCAAATGTGAGTAAATATGTCCCTTAGAGAAATTTTTTAAAAACCAACATTTTTTGAGAAAAAAAAACACAATTTGTGAAAAAATCTGAATGTTAGTAAACAAGCCCCTAAAAGTTATAAAGGTGAACCACCCCTTTTAAACTTTGCATGCTCGGCACCTTATGACATTACAAAACATATCTCCAGGTCAATGAAAGCCCCTGGCCAATAAAGGAAACACCACCCATATTCAATTAAGAAAAATTATGAAAGTAAAGAAAAATTTAAAAAGTGACAGTTTATTGAACATAATCATTAAATATAAATATGGTAGAAAATTACTTTGAGTCATTTTGTATCGTAAATTTGTGTTACAAGACGTGTGAGTTAATGGACCCGTGGGTTTGTAACAGATTGTGAGCTGTTATTGACCCTGTTTAAGTAAGAGTTTTTTATGACCCTCACGTTAGGCGAGTTAATGAACTCCAGCTATCCGGGAACTCCTGGTGTGTAATGGAGATCATTATGGCTACTACATCTGTTCATTGTAAAGATAAAAAAATTGGTTAGGAAACAGGTTGGCTGCGTTTATTGCTGATTCCCCTACGTGAAGAAAACGAGATGAAATTTACAGTTATGACATAGAACAAAATAAACACAGTCATTTACCAATCAGCAGGCTTTGAGTGTGTGGCCGAAAGTGTTGAATTAGTAAATACCAATATTGGTGGGTACAATAATATGCCGTTACCTGTGTGTCTGTCCTTCGTGGCATTTTTACACATTTCAATTCTCGCCGAATGAAACGGGACGTATCGATCCTGCGGCGACGCAACCAGAACCACATTCTTAAAATACTGAAGACCTGAGAAAATAAAGAGGATAAGAGAGCTATAGAGTTCCTGAGATAATTGCTATTTACTAACAATGGAATTTCAATTTTTTCCATGAATCTCAGAAAATTTGTAGTTTTCCTTTTTTTTAACAAATGCTCTGATTTATTAAGCATAAAAACCAACAAAAACATCTAATACAAAACTTTGCCAGGTAAAAGTTGTCCTATAGAAGTCAATGATCCTATTTTAAATTCATTTGGCCTTTTAGAGGTTTTCCCTTTTTTTTCACTAGGAATAGTCTGAAAAACTTGAATTTTTAGAGGTTTTAGAGGTATTCATATTTTATTTGGATCGTTCAGCATTGATTTCCATTCGTACTTTTTTTATTTGGACCTTTTAATAAATTTCATAAAATTTGTGGTTTTAAAGAAAAAGAGTTTATTTGCACGCCTGAAAATATCTGCTGCTGTGCATTTGGATAAAAAATATATACAGCTAGAATGGAAGGGTTGTACTAAGCACAATTCAACAGGAACAGCCCCTAAATTTGCTCATAGTCTGTACAGAGAGATCCCATAAAACTATGACAGCATAGGTATTCCCTGTACTAAGCACAATTCAGCAGGAACAGTCCCTAAGTTTGCTCATAGTCTGTACAGAGAGATCCCATAAAACTATGGCAGCATAGGTATTCCCATGTACTAAGCACAATTCAGCAGAAACAGTCCCCTAAGTTTGCTCATAGTCTGTACAGAGAGATCCCATAAAACTATGGCAGCATAGGTATTCCCTGTACTAAGCACAATTCAGCAGAAACAGTCCCCTAAGTTTGCTCATAGTCTGTACAGAGAGATCCCATAAAACTATGGCAGCATAGGTATTCCCTGTACTAAGCACAATTCAGCAGGAACAGTCCGTAAGTTTGCTCATAGTCTGTACAGAGAGATCCCATAAAACTATGGCAGCATAGGTATTCCCATGTACTAAGCACAATTCAGCAGGAACAGTCCCTAAGTTTGCTCATAGTCTGTACAGTGAGATCCCATAAAACTATGGCAGCATAGGTATTCCCATGTACTAAGCACAATTCAGCAGGAACAGTCCCTAAGTTTGCTCATAGTCTGTACAGAGAGATCCCATAAAACTATGGCAGCATAGGTATTCCCCTGTACTAAGCACAATTCAGCAGGAACAGTCCCCTAAGTTTGCTCATAGTCTGTACAGAGAGATCCCATAAAACTATGGCAGCATAGGTATTCCTCTGTACTAAGCACAATTCAGCAGGAACAGTCCCCTAAGTTTGCTCATAGTCTGTACAGAGAGATCCCATAAAACTATTTACATATGTACTTGTACTCAGACTGAACACAAATCTGCAGGAACCAATTAATACCTTTTTATCATGTAATATTTATAATACTGTTGCTTTTCATCTCTGTATTTCTAGGTTCTTCCATGGTTGACAGTTGCACTCACCTGGCTTTTGGCTGAGCTGGTACAAGAAGCATTTCCGGAGATCAGCATTATCCCTGAACGTCAACTGCAGCAGCGATCCGGATTTCTTTAACTTTTGCATAAGCCACAAACCTGGGAATAAATGACAAATGTATATCTATGAGACAGTGGTAAAGAGTATAACTTGAGTCTATTCAAACCAGAGGAGCCTGGCATTTGATTCTTGCTCTACCCAAGAATCTCAGTAATGATGATTTATTATTCATTGTATTTCTTACCTGTATTAACCAAAGTACTGTTACTATAAAGAGTACCAAGGTGAGGCCCAGAGAGAGACAGAAAGGTGTGCAGTTTGTTCAGGTAGTACCGAAAACGGGGCCGGGTGAGCACAGATCGAATGATGATGGTCCCCAATGAATGTCCTATAAAGCTAAACAGAAACAAATATACAAGCTTTGTAACATGTAAAACGACATTATTCTGACATGTTGCGAATTTATTCGCCAGACGCAAATTTGTGGCGAATTTTGACATTTGCGAAATTGCTGCAAAAATGTGCTTCTAATTAAAGGCGCCCATTGACTTTAATGCGAGTCAAATTGTCTTTGGAGTCGGAATTGTTGCCAACGTCAAAAATGTTTTGACTCCGTTTCACTAATTTTTCACAGTTTCGTCAATTTCGATGAAAATTCACAAAGTTTACGACGAAACAGGAAAAATTTGCCCATCACTACTCCCGAACCACCTATTGAACCTGTCCTATGATTAAAACGAAAGAAAGTAAAAAATTTACAAAATGAAAAGGCTGATTACAAGAATTTAGAGAGTTACTGTCATAGGAAAACATGTGCTGCTCCAGCAGAATTCTGCACTCTTTTTTCAAAAGTGCAAACAGACTTATTTATATTTAATTTTGAAATCTGATATAGGGCTAGACATATTGTCAGTTTCCCATCTGCCCCCAGTCACGTGACTTGTGCTCTGATAAACTTCACTCACTCTTTACTGCTGTACTGCAAGTTGGATAACAGCTGCCTGGTAGATCTAAGAACAGCACTCAATAGTAAAATCCAGGTCTCACTGTGACTCCTTCAGTTACATTGAGTAGGAGAAACAACAGCCTGCCAGAAAGCAGTTCCATCCTAAAGTGCTGGCTCTTTCTGAAATCACATGACCAGGCAAAATGAGCTGAGATGCACCTACACACCAATATTACAACTAAATACACTTGCTGGTTCAGGAATTAAATTTTATATTGTAGAGTGAGTGTAGGGGGCACATTTACTTAGCTCGAGTGAAGGATTAGAATAAAAAATACTTTGAATTTCGAAGTATTTTTTTGGCTACTTCGACCTATGACTACGACTTCGACTTTGAATCGAATGATTCGAACTAAAAATCGTTCGACTATTCGACCATTCGATAGTCGAAGTACTGTCTCTTTAAAAAAAACTTCAACCACCTACTTCGCCACCTAAAACCTACCGAGCATCACTGTTAGCCTATGGGGAAGGTCCCCATAGGCTTTCCTAGCTTTTTTGGATCGAAGGAAAATTGTCCGATCGATGGATTAAAATTATTCCTTCGATCGTTCGATAGAACGAATATCGCTAAATCTTTCGACTTCGATATTCGAAGTCGAAGGATTTAACTTAGACGGTCGAATATCGAGGGTTAATTAACCCTCGATTTTCGACCCTAAGTAAATGTGCCCCTAAGTGTAATTTATAAAAAAAAACTGCACCATAATAATCAGGACAGAATCCCTTTAAGAGAATTAATAGTATTGCTCCAATGTGCCCGGGTGTCTCAGTGCATCTCCATTGTCCCTCCTGCTGTCCTTACCTGCACTCAGTTTATGGCAAAAACATAAAAAAGCCACAATGCTTTATAGTTCCCCATATATACGGAGCAATATTTTTTAGTTTAAAAAGTCATTACATGAAATAACATGAAATAAATCCTACCTTATTCTGGATATTGATAAGTTATATAACTGAATGTGCTGAACTATTTCATCAATCAGTCTGTCAGTCATAGCATCGAAATCTGCAAATGTGTCAGTCTGTAAAAAATAGAGAAGGAAAGAGTTTGAAGAGGAAAAGTCTTCAGATTTTGTTAGCGGATGTTCTACTGGTTGGGATTTTGGTGATGCCTTTAGAAAGACAAGAACAATAGAGTGTGCTGATGAGATATTCTAAAGAGAAATGGCCCATTGGGTTGATCTCAGGACAATGGGAAGTTATCTAAGAGGCTAAGAGATTGTCCATCTGAAGATGTCCTAGAAATAAAGTCAAAGCCATAATCGGCAGCAGTTCCATGGCTTGGTATATGATTCAAGGCCATCCAGTATACTGTAATGCTTTCCCCTGGATCAATATATTTCAAATTGCAATATTAGGAATAGGTGTACACATTTAGCTAAGGGAAGACAAACAAAGGAGGACATGGAGGTGTAACAACAGAAGATTGCCAGGTGGGCCAATGCAAGACAGTAAAGTAATCTACTGATTATTTGATGTCATGGAACACACTGATGTTATCAGTGCTCCCTTACAATGTGTAGCACTTGCATATATTGAGCAACTCAAGGCTGCTTTATCTGTACATCGTCTAGTAGTGTCTGTAATCAACATGTGTTAAATTGCTATTAATCTGTAAGGCTCTGCTGGGACTCAAACCCAGGACCTCCTGGTTGGTGGTTGCTCTCCTTAACCAGTGCGCCAGGAAAGCAGTCAGAGCCAGCAAGTGCTCAGCTCCTTTCCACCAATGTCCTTGGCTGTGTTGTATCACCCCAGCAGCCTCATTGGTTGGGTGGGGTCAGCCAATCAGGGCTGACTGTGCCCTATAAAAGACCAGCCCTTCTTGCAGCCCTTGCCTGAACATTAGCTTTTCCTTCATGAGCCCTGTGGCATGTCCCTAGCTCTTCTGTTCCTTGCTCTGGCTCCTGTCCTGTTCCAGATTCTCTTCTTTTCAATCTACACTGTCCCATTCCAGTCCTGTAACCATTTCTACTCTGTCCTGTCACCAGTTCTCCACCTGCTCTGTTCCAGTCCTGTTCTCTTCACCCTATCCATCCCTATTCTGCCAGACCCTGACTCGTTGTGATCCTCACCCTGATCCTATTCCTTCATCACCCATTCTTGTCTCCTGTATGCACAATATCAGTTATTGTCTGAAGGACTCATCCTCTATAGAATCTCTTCCCTTACATAATCATGTCCATGTGGCTTGTTCTTCACATGCACTACCTGATTTTTTTCAGACATGAGGAAGTCAAGATTTGCTCCGGGCAATCCCAGCTCCAAAAAAGTCTTTACTAGTCGCAGATCAGCACTGTTACCTAGAAGAAAGGAAATTGAATAAAACATGTATCTGTAAAATGCACCCCAATATTTTGCCTGAACACAAGGCTTCTTATGCTAACAATATTTATGCTAAAATTAAAAAATTAAAAAAAGTTAAAAAAAGACAAAATTTATAAAATGTTGTAGTATTTTTACTGCGGGCAATTTTTATTTAAAAATATTTGCGGTTTCCTTTTTCAGGGTCTTTGGCCAACGGTCATGGATATGTATAATAAAGGCTTGACTGCAATCATTTGGGCAGTTGGCCTGAATGAACCGAACTACCCAAATGGCCCCTCAAACAGTACCACGGGGCAGCCATTTGGATGTCATTTCTGGTTGTCCATACATGGTGTTTGAACTGTTTTTCCTTTTGATTTCTCTACAGTCTGATGTTTACAATGATATCTGGTTCCCAGGGTCATTGATGTCATCATGTACTTCCAAGATTCCACTTTGCTATCATTTACACCGGCTATTTCAATTGTTCATGAGTTCCTTTGGTTGACCTGGTCTGTTCTGGAGACTTTACCACCGATGCTCTTCTTCATTTGCCCTGATTTTGTGTCACATCTTGGTCTACTGTATCAATCCTGACTAACTATACAGGTATGGGACGTGATATCCAAAATGCTTAGGACCTGGAACTTTTTGGATTAGGGATCTTTCTGTAATTTGGATCTTTATACCTTAAGCCTACTTAAAGAAAATATTAAACGTTAAATAAACCCAATAGGATTGTTTTGCCATCAGAAAAGATTAATAATGTCTTAGTTGGGATCAAGTACAAGTTATTGGTTTATTATTACAGAAAAAAAGAATTATTGGATTCAAATGGAGTCGATGGTAGATGGTCTTCCCGTAATCCAGAGGTTTCTGGATAACGGATCCCATACATGTACCTGTTATCCTCTTACTACAAGTGGTCAATTAGCATTCTTGTGTGAGAGTCAGGACGGTCACTTAGTTCTGGGTTGATCATAGTGGGGGGTAAATCCATGACTTATTTTTATAATTACCATCTAGTCCATGCACACAGACAACCAAATGGATTCCATCTTCTGTCTGTTCCTCCTCGGGAGGGAAATAAGGCACATCAGAAGCAAGTACCGGCTGGTCACTGTAGAGGAAACCTTCAAACTTCAACTCTTTCCTGAATTTGTCTTTAGCCTGATGGAAGCTACAAAATATACTCATTAGCAGCACTAACAAGGCTTGATACTTAATAATAAATTGCATGGTAATTACATAATTGGTTAATTGATGAGCCATTTATTTTTATTTTTTTTTTACTTTTGGTCACATGTTTTCAGGGTTGAAATCTTCATGTCCCCCTCCACTATCTCTAAGCATGTCGATCTTGCCTATATGTAAGTTTTACACAGTCCCACTGCTACTCCCAACTGTAAGCAGGACCAGGGTGACAATCTACTCAATTAAATCACTTTCATTTCACTTAAAATGTGTGCTGAACAAAATCTTTTATGTCGGGTCCATCTATGTGACTACCTAACTGCCAATTTATTGATTTGGACCAGTCCTATCCAATCTAGTTTTCAGTTATCTAAACCCTTTCCAGCAAAAGTCAGAAAACTGTGCATCCGGTTGGCCAAATACTTTGATATTTACAGGGCTCCTGAATGAACACAAGCTCAGGATCAAAGTGACAGAATGGATGTGAAACTGATCATTTATTGATTATTATATTATTTAATGATGCTATTCACAAAGGGCATATGCATTCTCCTAGCATCTCTTAGCATGCACCGATGCCCCCATCCAGCTTGCTCTTATGAATTGCATTAGTGTTTGCTATGGAAAACCTGGAACTACCTCCAACTTGGTTCTTATTTGACTCTAGCAATTTGAAGCATTTTCCAATGTCCTTGTTCAGTCTTCTCTTATGAATTGCACTTATGGATTCTAGGGAACCCTGGAACTACCTCCAGCCTGGACCTCACAGTAAATCCAGGGCTTCTCTACTAGGCGCCATACATAATTCTAGCAACTTGAAGCATATAAAAATGACCTTGTTCAGGCTTCTCTTATGAATTGCACTCATGGATGCTAGGGAACCCTGGAACTACCTCCAGCCTGGACCTCACAATAATTCCAGGCTTCTCTAATAGGACCCATACATAATCCTAGCAAATTGAAGCATATACCAATGCCCTTGTTTAGTCTTCTCTTATGAATTGCTCTCAAGGATGCTAGGGAAACCTGGAACTACCTCCAGCTTTGGCCTCACAGTAATTCCAGGGATTCTCTAATAGGGTCCATATATTAACCTAGCAATTTGAAGCATACACAAATGCCCTTTTTCAGTCTGCTTTTATGAGTTGCACTCATGGATGCTAGGGAACCATGGATCTACCTGTAGCCTATACCTGGCAGTAATTTCAGGTTTCCCCTAGAAGGTTGTGTCCATTTTGGAGTCAGAAAGGATTTTTTCCCCCTCTGAGGCAAATTGGAGAGTTTTCAGATGGGGTTTTTTGACTTCCTCTGGATCAACTAGCAGTTAGGCAGGTTAAAAAAGAGTTAAAAGGTTGAACTTGATGGATGTGTGTCTTTTTTTCAACCTAACTTACTATGTTACTTACTTGTGACATTAAATTGCAAGCTAATGACTTTAACAACACCATGTTCACTGGTGTCTTTTGACTTGGGTCCAAAAATCTGGTACTAACTTATACTCATATTAGTGCATATTGACAGTGTGTGCTCCTTAAAATCCCAGAAGGCTTTTGTGTCTGATTTCTTGTGCACCAGTTGTGCCTATTATTGCAAATAGTAAGACGCATGCGTCTTGGTACCAGGCTCCATTTTTGCACTGCTTCCACTCTCTTTCATGGCACCAGTAAAGTTCTGGAAGACGTGTAAATGAACGCCCATGCCCTCCCCGTGTCACACCCATAGTGTGCAACTGCCAAATATTGGCAAGTGCCAGTTTCTGATGCAGTAGTGTATTGAGCCTAAACTTTCATAGACTGTACTAAGATCCTCAGAGTGATTGGATGTAGCAGGCAACTCTGCAATGAAACTCCATCAGTTTCAGTGTAACTATTTAGCTTCTTTCCTTCAGGTTAATAAGTGACATGAAAGCGCAGTCTAAACTCACCAAATACGCTGCGTTATGAGATTCAGAATTAGCTATGGGCACATTTGTGTTATTTTTGGGAGAGTGATTTCTAAAACAGATGGAGTTCAAGCACTGAAATAATTAGGCAAAGGCTATGCTGACTTAATGAGTGTGATTTCTTCAGAGAGAGAGAAGGAATTACATTGTATAAATACTTGTAGTTTAGAACTGCTTACAAGATGAAAAGATAATTTCAAGGAAATAGAAGGTTTATCCACTTTGATACGAATGTACTAAATAAGGCTTCGGGGTTACAATTCTGTATAAATACTTTTACTCAAATTAAATTGCACTAATCCCTAGGAGACAGTTTAAAACAACTGCCTGATGTGATTGAATTTGTAACAAGGAGCATATTAACGGGTATAAGCCAGCATCTGAATTTAGGAGAAAGAAGAAAAAGGGGACATAATGCAGCTGCATTGACAATCACAATAGTAAATAAAAACTTCTTTGTAAGGTGGGTTCCGTATAGAGTCCCCTATGCCTGTAGCCAGATGAGATACGCTCTGAGAAACACTGCATTCTCTGCCAAGGAAATAATTAAAGGGATGATGTCATGGGGAAAAAAGTTTTTTTACAAGATTAATTAATTAATAGTGCTCCTCCAGCAAAATATTGCATTGAAATCCGTTTTTCAATTTTTTTTCAATTCAATTTTGAAATCTGACATAGGGCTATACAAGTTGTTCGTTTCCCAGTTGCCTTCAGTTATGTAACTTGTGCTCTGATAAACTTTCAGACTTCAGCCATTCTTTACTGCTGTGCTGCAAATTGGAGTAATACTTCCAAACATATTTCAGCAGCACTCCGATATAGTGAACATTTAATTTATTTGTGCAACAGGTGAAGGTGTAACACCTGTTGCACAAATAAATTACATTTTCACTATATCGGAGTGCTGCTGAAATATGTTTGGAAGTATGGTTCGGACCTGAGCAGACAAAGTCACAGTCGGCACCCGACACTACAAAAGCGGTGAGGATTGTGTAGCACTACTTTGTGTGCTTGCAAATTAGAGTAATATCACCTGCCTTTTCCCTCAGCATAACAATGTGAAGGTAACCAGACAACAGGTAACCAGTCAGCAGAACAATGTGAAGGTAACCAGACAACAGCTCCCTGCATTGCTAAAAAAGCTTCAATGCCCACCCAGTGGTATATATGAGAACTCAATAGTAAAAATCGAAATCCTACTGTGACTCGAGTTTCATTGAGTAAGAGAAACAATAGCTTATCTGAAAGTAGTTCCATTGTGAAGTGCTGGCTCTTTCTGAAAGCACATGGCCAGGCACAATGACCCAATGGCTGCATACATACCGATATTACAACTAAAAAGATACATTTATTGGTTCATAATAACATTTTAAATGGTAGAATGACTTACTTGCAAGGTGCACAGTGTAATTTAGTAATACAAACTATACCATTAAATCTTGACAGAATTCCTTTAAGGTGCCAGCTTTTGTGATTGCCTGTAGTCAGTTTTGGACATCAGAAAGCCTATCACTGGGAGCCTTTCTGCAATGACCTCAGTAATGTGCCACCAGCTTCTCTAAAGACCTCCTACTCCATCCTCACCTGTCAAATGCCTTTAGTGAGCAAGGCAAAGCCACCCTAGAGAGTTAATCACTGGTGTGTCCATTTCCAAAAGGCAAAATATGCCCATTTATAAGTAGGTTTGATTCTGAATTTATGCTTTATATTTTTGCCCATATATTTTTTTTTTTTAATAAAAATTTCTTATTAAAACATATACAGTATAATAGGTTATTTGGGTAATGGGGAGTTTAAAATATGAATTTCATCTTTGGTGATGAGTGTATTGCAACTCCAGGCTCGGAACTTGTCCTTTCCAATCTCTAGTAGACATCGTAAAGAACATAAACAGAACATGCACCTACAGTGGATGATTAAATGTAAAGGCATCATGAACATTGTACCAGTATGTGTTGGTGCTGCATTCTGGATACACCCACATTCCTTCATAAATCCTATATATCTATATTCCCTGCATGATCATTGTTGGTCCACCACCACTTGGAGTGGGAAAGACCTCAACAGCTTTAAAGGAATCATACCTGAGCTCAGCAAAAGAGGTGGGTACTAGTTCATTTTAGGGCTATTAGTGGACTGTAGGCATGGAGCTCAATATATTTTTGTCAAGGGGTGATTTTAGTTAAATGTTGTAAGTCAATGTATGTACTAAACAGTTTAAGCTTACAACCATGCTCATATACATTGTGTAGTGTTTATTGATGCTAATACTGTATCTCACCTCAGCATTCTTTCATTGCTCTCTTCATCTGTGTTAGAGTTGCTGGAGTTAACCTCAAAGGAACCCAACGGTTGTCTTGTTATTGGGAACAATGCTTGTTTTGTTGAAAACCCTGGAATCACCGGAGTGTCTTTTTGCATTGAAGAAAATGGTAAACATGTAGCAGTACAGGACACAGACAAATTGACCAGTTCAACTCCTTTCCTTCTTTCTAGCACTCTGACAGTAGACAAACTTGCGCTGGTTTCCTCAAGTTCAGAAGCACCATCTGTTCTATTGTTTGATACTTCTTTCTCTATACTGTAGAGTTCATGATAATAATTATCTATTGACTGATCAATAGATTCAACAGAGTCTTCGCTGAGCTCAATTTCATGTAAAACTGGAAAGTCCTCAAATATCTCTTTGGCTGGTGCTATAACAGAAAAACTAGTATGGGTAATGGAGTTAACATCTACTAGTGGATCCGCAGAAAATGAACATGCCTTTGCTACATGCTCCATTTTATTGGAATGATCTAAAATGTTCTGGTCATCTGTAGAGTTTAAATCACACAAGATGGTTTCTTGATGAACTGATGGGAAATCATCTGCTTTAGGGACAACAGGATCATTAAAAATATAATCATCAATCACTCCGGACTCAGAATTTGGAATCAAACCTTGAATGAAAACATTTGCCAAAGAAGACTCAGGAGACTTGGTGCCATTGGTGTTGTGTGTGTCATTTGCAAGCTCACTGATGATGTCATTTGTGATGTTGTTGTAGTAGTTCATTGCCGTTTGACTTTCCTCTTCCTTCTCCTCGCTTGAACATTTCTTCAAGCTGTGAATGATTTCACCCACCAGTTTGTTATTTAGTAAGTCATTTAGGGTCTCCTCCGGACTACTGATCTGCGGGGCTGAAACTGATTTTGTTAACTTTGAAAGCTCCATTTCCCTGTCTTCCTCCTCGAACGGCAAAGAATTTATGGAAGCTAGTGAGGCCTGGATCCCACTCGGCAAACTTGTGTTACTTTCCATGTGGTCTCCTTCCAAGGAGTTTCCGTAGGCCCAGTGTTGCTTTGATAGCTGCAGCAGAAGATCTTTATCGCTGTTTAAGTCCATTCTCCTGTTATGGACATCACACCAAGCAACGGAGCTGGGTTCGCTTTCTATTCCAGAGTCTGATATCACAGAAGAAGACCTCTTGATACACCCTGATGCGAATAATGAAGACTTTTCATATATATCTCTTGGGCACGATTTCACCATCAAGGTATCTTCTGTAGAGTTCCTTATCAATTCAGTGCTGCTGCTCTTTAATAATATATGACTGCACTGACGGGACTTCTGACTTTTCAACGTTGAAATTAGTTCATTTTTCGTGCTACTTATTTCATGTAGAGCAATATGTTCATATGTTCTCATGCCATTGTTACTATTCATTGTCTCACTTTCAGATTGAGGAGCTTCACTGTTAGCCAGAGACAAGCTGTTACCATATTGGGAACTGACAATTAACACTGTTTCTCCTTTGTATTGATCTTGGCTTTGAGGTTTTACTTTAATATAAGTAACTCCTGGAGTCCTTTTTGGTTCCTGGTAGCACCTGGTAACTTGATCACAGTCTTCATTTAGAGCTGACAAGGATAATTTGGCTCCACTGTCAGATGTTTCAGAGGGTGGAATAGGTAATGGAGTAAAATCTGCTACAAATTCTGATTCAACACTTGTAGCTTCCTGATTATGATCAAAGCCTTGTTCTGGGCCCTCAGTAGAACAATCTTCCTGAGCTTTAGTGCCAACATTTGGCTTTTCAAACGATGCATTTTCATGAACTGTTGTTGATTGAATTGAATGTGGTTTGGAGCCAACATGAGTATTTTCAGATGGGGATTCCTCACTAAATTCACATTCGTCTTCATTTGCTGGCTCCGCAAGTGCATTATCTGTAATGTAATCTGAAATACAAAGAGGATTTCTTTAACGCAGAGAGTAGCGAGATGAGTTCTAACAAGAGCTGAAAGGCTATCAATTCTCAGTTTTCCCAATATTGGTGACATTTCACAACAACAAATAAACGTATTCCTCTACTAACATAGAGACTATCAAGGAGTTATTTACCAAGGGTACAGCACCTTCAAGAAGAAGGAAAGGTCCAATTATAGGGGGGGTGTCAAATGTTAGGGCACCCCTCAAGGATTGTAATCACTGAACTGGTGTTCCTTTTAGCAGAAAAGTGCACCAACAAGTGACTGATCCTCTTCCTTCCTTCTTTGTTGACTCAGTAGCGTAAAAATACAGACTAGCTTTTTTGCTCTACTGCACATGTGTCGGCTGTGGGATTCTGAAAAAGGAAAAAGGGATGTAGAGGATCACTCGCAGTTTTCTGCTAACAGTTATCTTATAATTGTAATGACCATGATCCTATCGTATAGAACTGAACAGGACCCAGACACAAAATGAGTGGTGTGTTGCACTTTGCACTGTGCAATTTGGTCAGGTCAAGGGTGTGGTCAAACCAGTGTACACAGGCCAAGGCTTCAACCCATCAACTGCATTACTCAGTATGTTGGGGCATTCATTGTTGTCATCAAAGTTAAAGGCAAATTACTTGCTGAAATAATGCAGATGTTGCATCATATGGGCTGCAATGGGTTCCTAATGAAAATATTAATATTTATATTCCTTCTCAGTCAGGTAATTAGGTGGCAGCTGAAGGTGGAGCTGTCTATAGATATAAAATGGGGTGTGTTCCAATACCTGGGGGATCTGGATGTTCTCAGTGTGTGAGAGGAAGCCAAAGAGAGATCCAAGGGACCGATGGGGCCAGTGACAAAAGAGAGAGTCTGAGACAAAGAGATAGAGTGCCAAGGGGGCTATGACTCTGCCTGGAGAAAGGCAGTGTTTGGGAAAGTGCAGCAGTGAAGCAGACTTGGAAGTAGGCTGTGTGACCTGGCTGATAGAGAGAAGTTCTCTGAATTGTGAGTAGCAGTGTGTTAAGCTTGTTGTGATCCAGAGTTTAGGAGAGGACCTGGAGTAGTCAGGAAGACTGCAATCTCAGTTGTGAGAGAGACTGTTATATTTTGTGCTGCTATATGAAGACAAGACAAGTACCCTGCTGCAGCGCCGGATTTGCTTTGCAGGCGACCCTAGGCTGTGCGGTCCTAATGCCCGTCCACTCTACCTCACGCAAGCGCGCTAGTGTGCAAGCGCCAGAGACCTGGGCAGCAGCGCGTCCCCATGCTCCCCATAGAGCGGCTGAGCGACACGCCACCCCGAAAAATGTGCCGCCCTAGGCCCTGGCCTATGTGGCCTCGCCACAAATCCGGGCCTGCCCTGCTGTGTTTTTTCATAAATAAAGTAAAGACAAAGTCCTATTTTTCTGCAGTTTATTGCCCCTGTCTCTGCTCTGCCAAGGTATCTTGCTTAGGGGCAGGGACCATGGATGAAAGCAGATTCATTCCTTTCTGATCTCTTTTTGTATTTAATCTTCATGACTAACTGGTAATCCTACCTTTTCTTGGACACTCCACATATCGATCTTCAAAGATAATAGGAATAGAGTTCCAGTCTCCGTCAATATCCAAACATTCTATTGGAAGGGGAGGCAGGGCAGCCAGATATTCCGAATTCCGGATTTCTGTTGAGAGGTTGCTTTGGCTCTGAATCCTAATAGCAGGGTATAGGTTACATTTAATTGCATATAAATATGATAATAATGCAAGACATGGGTATAAAAAACAGGGGCATCTGACTACTTGACTGCCCACCATCCTCCATATATATTATCATGGGCCATGCACTGGGTAGTGGGGTCTAGAACTAAACTTTGCTGGGGGGACTAATTATACAATATTGTGACCTTGAAAAAAGGAAAAAAAATAATTGTATTTATGCAGCTACAAAATTGTAATGTCCCTGTTATTCCCAGTTTCAGGGGGACAGACCATTTTTCTTCTAGAGAAAAGTGTCCAATATACACAACAGTGCCCTATACACAACATATAATATAATACAAGTCTATGGGCGTCATTTCTGCGGCGAAACAAGGCGAAAAAATTCGCCCATCCCTAAAAAACAAACTCACAGGTTTTCCTGGAATGTCAGAACAGCAGGTTTCTCGTGCTCTGTATAGAAAAAGGCTTCCGAAAATCGTCTCACCTGGGCAATAAAAATAACAGCAAAGCATTGAGTTTAGATCAGACTCATTTAAACCACTGTGAAAACGAATTACATCTACGGGTTAAGTTGGGTCAGTTTGTATTACCCATTGGCATCATTCCTATCAAAAGTGACAGAGGGGGGTTCAAATGTTAGTAATTGTTACTTGAAGTTCCTAAACCTGACAGTTTTGCCAACCCGACTGTCCCATCTCAGCCTGTCAGTAAGAGTTTCTAATGCTAACGGACTCCTGCTGCACAAATATGGCAGCCCCCTCATACAGGAACATGGGGAGTCAGATGGGTAATGTAAAAGCTTTGTGTAAATACTTTATGGCAAATTTATAAGTAGCTTTCATAGGCAATATGACGATAGATGTAAAAAAGAGTTTAATTTCTGGTGTCAGTATCTCTTTAAGTTAAAATGGATAAAATAAGACTACATAGTAACATAGTAAGTAAGGTTGAAAAAAGACACATGTCCATCGAGTTCAACCTTTTTTTTTGTTTTTTTGTTTATTAACTACCTATCTGCCAGTTGATCCAGAGGAAGGCAAAAAACCCATCTGAAGCCTCTCCAATTTGCCTTAGAGGGGGAAAAATTCCTTCCTGACTCCAAAATGGCAATCGGACTAGTCCCTGGATCAACTTGGACTATGAGCTATTTCCCATAACCCTGTATTCCCTCACTTGCTAAAAAGCCATCCAACCCCTTCTTAAAGCTATCTAATGTATCAGCCTGTACAACTGATTCAGGGAGAGAATTCCACATCTTCACAGCTCTCACTGTAAAAAACCCCTTCCGAATATTTAGGCGGAACCTCTTTTCTTCTAATCGGAATGGGTGACCTCGTGTCAGCTGGAAAGACCTACTGGTAAATAAAGCATTAGAGAGATTGTTATATGATCCCCTTATATATTTATACATAGTCATCATATCACCCCTTAAGCGCCTCTTCTCCAGCGTGAACATCCCCAATTTGGCCAGTCTTTCCTCATAGCTAAGATTTTCAATACCTTTTACCAGCTTAGTTGCCCTTCTCTGTACCCTCTCTAATTCAATAATGTCCTGTTTGAGTGCTGGAGACCAAAACTGTACGGCATATTCTAGATGGGGCCTTACCAGTGCTCTATACAGTGGAAGAATGACCCCCTCCTCCCGTGACTCTATGCCCCTTTTAATACAGCTCAAGACCTTATTTGCCCTTTATGCTGCTGACTGGCATTGCTTGCTACAGACAAGTTTATCATCTACAAGGACTCCAAGGTCCTTTTCCATAATGGATTTGCCTAGTGCAGTCCCATTAAGGGTATAAGTGGATATTGTCACATCCCAGGTGCAGGACTTTACATTTATCAACATTGAATCTCATTTGCCACTTAGCTGCCCAGATTGCCAGTTTGTCAAGATCCTGTTGCAAGTGCCACATTCTGTATGGAATTAATTGGGCTGATAGTTTTGTGTCATCTGCAAACACTGACACATTACTTACAACACCCTCCCCTAAGTCATTAATGAACAAGTTAAATAAAAGTGGACCCAATACTGAGCCCTGGGGGACCCCACTAAGAACCTTACTCCAAGTAGAGAATGTCCCATTAACAACCACCCTCTGTACCCGATCCTGTAGCCAGTTTCCTATCCATGTGCAAACGACTTCATTAAGCCCAACAGACCTTAGTTTAGAAAGCAGTCGTTTGTGGGGCACAGTATCAAACGCTTTGGCAAAATCCAAATAGATCACATCTACTGCCCCCCCACTATCCAGAATCTTACTTACCTCATCATAAAATGCAATCAAATTCGTCTGACATGACCTATCCTTCATAAAGCCATGCTGATTGTTGCTCATAATGCCATTCATTAGGACAAACTTTTGAATGTGATCCCTTAACAAGCCTTCAAATAATTTGCCCACCACAGATGTCAAGCTTACTGGCCTATAATTGCCAGGCTGAGATCGTAATCCCTTTTTAAATATTGGAATAACATCAGCTTTTCTCCAATCCATAGGCACCATACCAGATGACAGTGAATCTGAGAAAATCAGAAATAAGGGCTGGTCTAAAACTGAACTAAGCTCTCTTAGAACCCGGGGGTGTATGCCATCAGGCCCTGGAGCCTTGTTTACATTAATTTGTATTAAAGCTTTTTGAATCATATCCTGAGTCAGCCACTGACTAGATTGAGCTGAGCCATCAGTGCAGTTATTAAGTGAGCCTGTGAACCCAGACTCCTCTATTGTATACACTGAAGAAAAGAACTGATTTAACACATTTGCCTTATCTGTATCTGCTACAACCATACTGGTACCATTATTTAATGGAGCAACACTCTCAACCTGCATCTTTTTACTATTAATATATTTAAAAAACTTTTTAGGGTTAGTTTTCACCTCCACCGCAATTAACTCTTCATTTCTTTTCTTAGCCTTCCGGATTGCTGATTTACAACATTTATTACAGTGTTTATATTCATTAAATGCAGCTTCTGTCCCTACAGATTTGTAGTTTTTAAATGCCTTTCTCTTCTTTCCCATTAACTTCTTTACCTCTGTATTAAGCCACACAGGATGATTCTTAGAGCTTCTACGTTTAGTCCTTAAGGGAATAAATTGAGAACAGTAATGATTTAATATCATTTTAAAGGACAACCATTTCTGTTCTGTGTTTTTAGCTGAAAACCTAATGCCCCAATCAATGCTCTGTAGGGCAGCCCTCAAGGCACTAAAATTAGCTTTGGCAAAATTCATGGTTTTTGTTGCCCCAGTATATTTTTGTTTTTTGCACCAGACATTAAAAGATATAACATTATGGTCACTATTACCCAGGGGTTCAATGACTTGCACATTTGCTATAAGTTCTGGGTCATTTGAGATCACTAAATCAAGAATAGCATTTTTTCTGGTTGGCTCCTCAACAACCTGTGCTAAAAAATTGTCGTGCAATAAGTTTATAAACTTGTTCCCATTAACTGATCTAGCAGTACCGTTGCTCCAGACAGTGAGAGTAGAACAAGAAGGTGACTATAGGGCTAGCAGGGCCGGAACTAGGGGTAGGCAGAGTAGGCACATGCCTAGGGCACAAAGCTGGGGGGGGCGCCAGGAACGTACCGCCTCTGTCACCTACCTACCGGCTTGCCTAGGGCGCCTGGCTTGCCAGCGCGGCCCGGCTCTGAGGGCTAGAGGCAAGATGAAAACAGTAGAGCAAGATGGAGACAGTAGGGCAAAATAGAGACAGTAGGGCAAGGTGGAGACAGTAGAGCAAGATGGAAACAGTAGAGCAAAATAGAGACAGCAAGGCAAGGTGGAGACAGTAGAGCAAGATGGAAACAGTAGAGCAAAATAGAGACAGTAGGGCAAGGTGGAGACAGTAGAGCAAGATGGAAACAGTAGAGCAAAATAGAGACAGTAGGGCAAGGTGGAGACAGTAGAGCAAGATGGAGACACTAGAGCAAGATGGAGACAGTAGCGCAAAATAGAGACAGTAGAGCAAAATAGAGACAGTAGGGCAAGATGGAGACAGTAGGACAAGAAGGAGACAGTAGGACAAGAAGGAGACAGTAGGGCAAGATGGAGACAGTAGGGCAAGATGGAGACAGTAGGGCAAGATGGAGACAGTAGGGCAAGATGGAGACAGTAGGGCAAGATGGAGACAGTAGGGCAAGATGGAGACAGTAGAGCAAAATAGAGACAGTAGGGCAAGATGGAGACAGCAGGGAAGGATAGAGACACCAGGGAAAGATGGAGTCAGTAGGGCAAGATGGAGACAGTAGGACAAGGTGGAGACAGTAGAGCAAAATAGAGACAGTAGGGCAAGATGGAGACAGTAGGACAAGTTGGAGACAGTAGGGCAAGATGGAGACGGTAGGGCAAGATGGAGACAGCAGGGCAAGATGGAGACAGTAGAGCAAAATAGAGACAGTAGGGCAAGATGGAGACAGTAGGACAAGTTGGAGACAGTAGGGCAAGATGGAGACGGTAGGGCAAGATGGAGACAGTAGGGCAAGATGCAGACAGTAGGGAAAGGTGGAGACAGTAGAGCAAAATAGAGACAGTAGAGCAAGATGGAGACAGTAGGGCAAGATGGAGACAGTAGGACAAGATGGAGACAGTAGGGCAAGATGGAGACAGCAGGGCAAGATGGAGACAGTTGAGCAAAATAGAGACAGTAAAGCAAAATAGAGACAGTAGGGCAAGATGGAGACGGTAGGGAAAGATGAGACAGTAGGGTAAGATAGATTTGTATCTAGCCCCTTCCACACTTTCATAACCTGCCAAATTTTGTAAAATGAACATGGTAATTAGGGGGTTTTGCCACAAAAATGGGAGTGGTCAAAAAATGTACGCGCTACGCACGGCAACTCTTTTTGTCCCTCATTTTATTTCCGAAATGTTGGGAGGTATGTTATAAGGACTGTACTAGTCAGTGTTTTATCTGCTAGTGGCTCAGATAGACCCCAACTGTACTCACTGCAGGATTGTTATTTGAATTAGATGCCCTTGCATTTTCCCAATTCTACTGTATATAAAGTTTATACTTGTTTGCTGCAAAGCTCTGTGTGTTTAATTTTTCCTAGAGGTGTATTCTACGGTGGCCACTAGGTGGAGGCACTGAGCTGTTTCCCAGTCTGTTCCATAAGCAGAGACATCAGGGGGTATATTTATCAAAAAGTGAAGTTAGAGATCACCACAGTGGCATAACTAGATCTTTCTGGGCCTTTAAAAATCCCATAGAAATGAATGGAGAGAGGCGGAATTTCACTCTAGAGGACTGTGGCGACCTCTAACTAAACATTTTGATAAATATACCCCTAGGACTTAAAGATTGCCGCAGGTATAAACGAGTGTGGTCCTACTCTACAGTATAGTAGTAGTGATGGGCGAATTTGCACGTTTACCTGCCAGCCAATAAAATCACGGTGTCAACGTTTTTTTGACACATGTGACGGAATCTACATCAGCGAGATCAATGGACGCCCATAGACTTTAAGTTGACGCCAGCGCCCCTTTTGATGCTGGCGAATTGTTGCCGGTGTCAAAATCAGCGCTTCGCTAATTTTTCGCCCATTTCATGAATTGTGGGAAATTTGCGAAATTCGCGGCAAATCAAAATGGGACAAATTAGCCCATCACTATACAGGAGTGTATTGTTAAAAGTATACTGGTATTTGTAGTCTGGCAGCAAATAAGTAATGTGGGGGTTAAGCAACAGTGTTTAGATCCCCTTTAAGGTTGATAAATTGTAAGCTTTTGTGGGCAGGACCCTCTGGTTCTGTTTTTATTCTATATTGCTAGTGCCAGAAATGATGCTGATGCTAAAAAAAGAACTAAAGTTGGCCATAGACATCCACATTTTAAATTCTGATGCTAATTGCACTGGTTTCTGTGCTGCCATGTAGTAATTATGTGTATTAATTACTAATCAGCCTTATATTGTGACATTTCTATTCTATGTGTACTGTATATTGTGAGTAGGTCCCTAAGCTCAGTAAGTGACAGCAGCACAGAGCATGTGCAGTGAATCAGCAGAAAAGAAGATGGGGAGCTACTGGGGCATCTTTGGAGACACAGATCTTTACTGCTAAAGGGCTGTGGTTGCCTTGGGCTGGTACAGAAGCACAAAACATCATGTACAACATTTCTATCTACTTCTTTAGTTAGGCTTTAGTTCTCCTTTAAATATATGAATTCTGCTGCAGTATCAAAATTAACCAGCAGATGGTGCAGGTTTTCTAGAAACTGCAGGTAGGACTAGTCAGGGTCCAATGCAGTGCGCAAAGTGCAAATAGAGACCACAATCATCTATCATGTTGCACTTTGTAGGCTGCATTCTGTAACTGTATTAATTAGTGCTACATCCAAGAGGGACGGGGGAGGGGTACGTAGACTCGCTCTTGTGTCCCATACATTTGTATCTGACCCCTAATTTGTATGTGATGTGTTATTTGGGAAGCATCTCTGCCTGATATTGGAATTGGCTTTGTCACAAGAGCCACACAGGAATTGTTTTCTAGTACAGGTATGAGATCCGTTATCCGGAAACCCGTTATATAAAAACAGCCATCTCCCATAGACTCCACTTTATCCAAATATGTTAAAACCATCTCCTTTTACCTTGTACTTGATCCCAACTAAGAAATAATTAATAGGGATGCACCGAATCCACAATTTTGGATTCGGCCGAACCCCCGAATCTTTCGCGAAAGATTCGGCCGAATACCGAACCGCATCCTAATTTGCATATGCAGACTAGGGCTGGGAAGGGGGAAACATTGTTTACTTCCTTGTTTTGTGATAAAAAGTCACAAGATTTCTTCTGCCTGGCCGAACCCGAATCCTAATTTGCAAATTAGGATTTGGTTCGGCCAGGCAGAAGAAATCTTGTGACTTTTTATCCTGGATTCAGTGCATCCCTAATAATTAATCCTTATTGGAAGCAAAACCAGTCTATTGGGTTTATTTAATGTTTACATTATTTTCTAGTAGACTTGAGGTATGAAGATACAAATTATGGAAATATCCGTCACCCAGAAAACCTCAGGTGCAGAGCATTCTGGATAACAGGTCCCATGCCTGTACTTGATCCCGACTAAGATATAATTAATCCTTATTGGAAGCAAAACCAGCCTATTGGGTTTATTTAATATTTATATGATTTTCTAGTAGACTTAAGGTATAAAGATCCAAATTACAGAAAGATCTGTTATCCATTATCTGAAAAACCCCAGGTCCTGAGCATTCTGGATAACAGGTCCCATACCTCTAGTACTTTATTTGCTATACAAACGACGCTCCATGAAGAGTGGCTTTCATTATGCACTGGCCTATCAGCATGGCATGAACTGCAGCCAATTACTTTAAAACAGGCAGTGAATATGAGAGAGGAGCAGGTCATGTAGAAATAATTAGTGATGGGTGAATTTATTCGACAGGTGCGAATTCGCAGCAAATCTGCCTGTTTAAATAAATAATAAATTCGCAAATTTGCTGTGAAAAGTCACTGGCGAAAATTCGCCAACGTAGAAAACTTTTTTATGGCGGCGCTAATTTCGATGCCGGTTCTGACGCCCATTTAGACGCCGGCGACAATAAACTTACGCCCATTTACTTTAATGGCCGCTAAAAATCGCAGTTTCGCAAATTTTGCGGGAAATTTGCGAAAATCGCGCCGAAGCGAAATGGGATAAATTCGCCCATCGCTAGAAATAATTCTTCACTGGGGATTAGTCCTCTCGAGTCTTTAATGTGTAGATAAAATACAGTGAGGTGAAAAACACAATTAAATTCTATTGTTGATACTTCAGGGCTGAATTGTCCAATCATATTGCTTTGTGAATGGACAGCTACACAGACATAGGGGCACGTTTATTAAAGGGCGAAGTGACTAACGCTAGCGAAGGCGATAGAATCTAGCGGTATTTCGATCCCTAAAGCCTGGCGAATTTGTGCTCTGTGGGTGTGATTGGGCAGCATATGCCCCTAAAATTCTGCAGCCCTAGGCCTGGGCTTTGGTGGCCTCTCCACAAATCCGGGCCTGGCCAGACGATGGCGCCCACGAGCTCTGCTGCGCTTACTCTGCAGCGATACATGAGTACTGTGTTAGGGGCACTTTCAGGGGTAGTCAACAATGATAGGGCAGTAGGTAGCGGCTTTACTTATCGGAGGGTTTAGTTCTCCTTTAAGAACCACTTGGGCAGAAAGGAAGAAAAGAAGAGAAAGAGGAAAAGAGCAGAGGAAGAGAGAACAAGAAGAGAGGAAGCAATGGAATGGGTTCATGGTGGAAGATTTTCCTTGGGCCCGGGGGTGGAGTTTGCCTTACCCTCAGCGTGTGGTGTTCCTGCATCAGATAGGAAGTGACATCAGGCTGAAGGGTGACCGTTTCCAGGAAGTGGCTCCACGTTATGAGCAGCTGAGAGCGGAGCCACGCCAGGTCCTTACTTATCTGTTCCGTTATCTCCTCGGGGTCACTCAGCAGCTGAAACACAAAATATCCTATTAACCCTCAGCGTTAGGCGCACGTATAATCCAGTCTCAGCTCTGCACACACTCACATACAGTAACCTTTAAGGTGCCGCAGACGTAACAATTGCGACCTTTCTTGGAAAAGACGTTTCCAAGAAAGATGGTTCATTTCAATACACACGTGTAGAGCTGAATGGTCAGATGTACATATAGAAACAATAGAATTCTGCCTGTGTCTGATGATTCAGCACTAACAATGGCTGATGTTTGGGTCCCTTCTAGGGATGGGCGAATTCTTTCGCATTGTTTCGCCGTGGAAACGACGCCCATAGACTCGTATGGCGTCTCGCGTCCAAAAAAATTTCACTGCGCGACAAAATGTTTTTTGCCGCCCATAGACTTTAACGGGCGTCTGCGACATATCTTTTGGCAAACGATACGGGTCAAATTCAACCATCCCTAGTCCCTTCAAAAGATCCCGATCAAAATTTTCCGTCCAGCGCAATCGACAAGCCGTCCGATATCCAAGTTTTCTGCTGATATCGGCCGGCTCTTTTCCCATGATACATGCAACAAATATCGTACTAAAATTAGTTTCATACGATATTATTTGTGCGTCTCTGGCCACCTTTACTCATCTATTTGTCTTTACAATAAGCAGGTGGTTCATCTAGGGCAGAGTTAGGAGGTTTTAGTTACCCTTTAATATCAGGCCGCTACTTATTGCTGTCTGTAAAACGTGGCAATTCTTAAATTTTTCACATCGCAGTCAAGTTTTACTCTCATCCAATAAATATTCAAGAACATTTTAAATGTTTTTAAAGGAACTTTTTTGATCCACAGTTTTCCAGTTTGCAAGGAAATCTATTGTCTAGGGGCCGGTCTTTTACGGATGAAAAGGAGATTATCCACAAGGCACAGAATTCCCCAGTGACTGTAAATAATAATTTATATTACGTAGGGTTTCTGACTTTTGTGTAAAGCAATATTTTATCTTTCTGCCCTAATAATAACATTGGTATCGAGCATCATTATTATTGGCCAGGCTGGTAATATACTGGCCACGTACATTATCCCTTATAATACATGAGTGATACTCAGAGTTCCCTGTATAACTCAGCCTGCAGCCTTGTGCCTTTATATGGTCACAGAACAACCCCTCAGTGACTTCTAATATCCTTATCATTTACAGTAGGGGGTACATTATCCCTTATAATACATGAGTGATACTCAGAGTTCCCTGTATAACTCAGCCTGCAGCCTTGTGCCTTTATATGGTCACAGAACAACCCCTCAGTGACTTCTAATATCCTTATCATTTACAGTAGGGGGAAGATTATCCCTTATAATACATGAGTGATACTCAGAGTTCACTGTATAACTCAGCCTGCAGCCTTGTGCCTTTATATGGTCACAGAACAACCCCTCAGTGACTTCTAATATCCTTATCATTTACAGTAGGGGGTACATTATCCCTTATAATACATGAGTGATACTCAGAGTTCCCTGTATAACTCAGCCTGCAGCCTTGTGCCTTTATATGGTCACAGAACAACCCCTCAGTGACTTCTAATATCCTTATCATTTACAGTAGGGGGTACATTATCCCTTATAATACATGAGTGATACTCAGAGTTCCCTGTATAACTCAGCCTGCAGCCTTGTGCCTTTATATGGTCACAGAACAACCCCTCAGTGACTTCTAATATCCTTATCATTTACAGTAGGGGGAAGATTATCCCTTATAATACATGAGTGATACTCAGAGTTCACTGTATAACTCAGCCTGCAGCCTTGTGCCTTTATATGGTCACAGAACCCCTCAGTGACTTCTAATATCCTTATCATTTACAGTAGGGGGTACATTATCCCTTATAATACATGAGTGATACTCAGAGTTCCCTGTATAACTCAGCCTGCAGCCTTGTGCCTTTATATGGTCACAGAACAACCCCTCAGTGACTTCTAATATCCTTATCATTTACAGTAGGGGGTACATTATCCCTTATAATACAAATAATTTTTGTACTAAATATTGCAAATATTATCAGAACAGTGCAGAATCCTTACAATCCACCAGATGGGGCTGTAATATTATGAATGGTTTCAGCTAATACTGATAACAAGACCGTATTTACCTGTTCTTTAATTAAGAGTGGCGATTAAACATGTATCTGCTGTTAGTGTAATTACAGCTCGTTCATTAGAACATAATTACAATGACTATGAGTTTACACTGGTGATATGAGGCTCCTCAGACAGACAAGAAGCCTAACAAAAGATTGACGAATTTAAGGGATTGTTCACCTTTAAGTTTTGTCTGTTAATATGTTATAATATGACTTATTCTAAGCAACCTTTTAATTGGTCCTCATTTGTTCTTTTTTATCGTTTTTGAATTATTTGCTTTTTTCTTTCCAGCTTTCAAATCAGGGTCACTGACCCCATCTAAACAAATGCTCTGTAAGGCTACAAATATATTGTTATTACTTTTTATTACTCATCTCTCTCCTATTCCAGTCTCTTTTCAAATCAATGCATGGTTGCTAGGGGAACTTGGAGCCTAGCAACCAGACTGCTGAAACTGCAAACTGGAGAGCTGCTGAATAAAAAGTCTCAAAAAAAATCTCAAAAACCACAAATAATAAAAAATGATAACTGCAAATTGTCTCAGAATATCACTCTCTACATAATACTAATAGTTAATTTAAGGGATTTAAAGGTGCACAACCCCTTTAATGGACATTCCTCAATACCATTGGGGGGGGGGTGCAGAATTCAACACAAGCTTTTTTTTTTTGAGTCAATGGAATAGATTTTGATCTGACCAACTGCAATTCTGTTTTTAAAATCCTGTTTCCCATGGATATGCACCGTCCTACTTTTTTGCTTCCTATTATAGCCATTTAAAGGGTAAGTAAAGACTCAGATACCAATGTAATTAAGGCAGTGGTTCTGTAACTGTAAAACTTGGGGCAGTGACAGGGGGGTGCCACCAGGTGACATATTTATTGCTTCCAGAATCCATAATTATAAGGAAAGAAAGTAATTGTGTCGTCATTACCTGCAGTTGGTTGCACAGCTGAGATAAAGTCCTTTCAGTTGGTAATTCATCTGGAAAACAAAGGAACAGATATTTTATTAGCAGGAGGGATTTGATTTTGTTTTATTTGACTAAAAGAGAGAGAGGTAGAGACTGGGTTACGTTGCTGCATGAAACAGACCATGAAATGATTCTTTGTACCATGTTATTTACAGGCCACGTGATTGTGTCGTTGACATGTCTCCTGGCCGTGGGTCAATAACATGGTCTGGAAGAGACTGGAGCCATGAAACCACTGGTGTTAATAAAAGATGAGAGATAAAATGTATGGCCTAGTTCCTCCTCTATACAATCATCTCACAGGGGAATCTCGACCTCAATTCCTCAGCCTATGGAGAGGAGTTTGTACAACGGCTTGTGAAGACCTTGGGTTGGGTCCTCCTCGGAAATCTTCATTATAAAGGCAAAGAAATGTCTGAATATAGTGGCACAATTAACCATTGTACTGGGTATGCCCTAATAATCTTTACTGTGTATTGACCTCACCTTGTTCAACCATGGATTGTACCATGGACTTCAACAGGCACTTAAAGGAGAACTAAACCCTAAAAACAAATGTGACTATAAATGGCATATTTTATATAGTGAACTTATTGCACGAGGCTAAAGTTTGAGCTTGTCAATAGCAGCAATGATCCAGGACTTCAAACTTGTCACAGGGGGTCACCATCTTGGAAAGTGTCTGTGACACTCACATGCTCAGTGGGCTCTGATTGGCTGTTGAGAAGCTAAGCTTAGGGCTCGTCACTAATTATCCAGCAGAAAATGAGCTTCCCTGGCTGTAATATAAGCTGATGCTACAGGTTTGCTGATTATTCAATTCTGATGCTAATTGCACTGGTTTCTGTGCTGCCATGTAGTAATTATGTGTATTAATTACTAATCAGCCTTATATTGTGACATTTTATTCTATGTGTACTGTATATTGTGAGTGGGTCCCTAAGCTCAGTAAGTGACAGCAGCACAGAGCATGTGCAGTGAATCAGCAGAAAAGAAGATGGGGAGCTACTGGGGCATCTTTGGAGACACAGATCTTTACTGCTAAAGGGCTGTGGTTGCCTTGGGCTGGTACAGAAGCACACAACATCATGTACAACATTTCTACCTACTTCTTTAGTTTAACTTTCCTTGTCCTTTAATAAGTAGCAAATTATAGAGTGCATGAAAGGCCACAATTAAGCAGGAATGTTGGGGGAAGAGATGTATTGTGATAGCCCACAATGTGTGTCTATTTCGCATTTGGCCGATTGTAGCGGTAAATAAGCCCCCATGTATCAGCAACGACTGCTTGTGGAAGGTGTAATTTTTGACATCAATCACCATGTTTCTTTACCCACAATGCAGCATTTTCGTCCTCAATTCTGTAGTCATTGCTTCAAAGTGAACATGAAGGCATCTGCCAATGACACAACCTGGGGGTAAGTTGCATCTCCTGCTGGAGAAACTGAGATGCACTTGATCCTCTGGCCTAAAGGCTGGTTGCTATGAAGCCTGAGCATTTTGCACCCCGGGATTTGAACTTGTGGGTTGCCTCATGGATCAAGGTGATTGTGGCACCAAAATCAAGAGGCACCATGCACACTTTACTTTGGTACTTTAGCATGCACCTGCTCTTTTACCCCAGCCTGTTGGGCATTGAGTGTAATTGAATTTTTAAAATGTAGGGGGCTGTAGGGAGTTGTAAAAATGCCCCCCCCCAACCTTGCAGTGAAGGGGGTATGAGGATCCTTGTTTCCTGCTGGAATTCTGGTTGGGGCAAAAGGGGCTCCTCCTGGCTTCAGCTGAGGGAAATCCAAAGCCTCTTTTTCATTGTGGGCCTTTTGGCCTGATGATGGGGATTGGGTTTTTTTTCAGGCAAGTTCTATTGTACTTTTTGAGTGTTGTTGCACCTGTGTTGTACTGGGTGGTTTAAAGCACTTGCTCAGACTTCCATAAAAACAAATTGTACAGAAGCAACTTGGCCCCACATAACGTTTCTTAGAAACAATCGTCTGGCCAATGAGGGCACCTGTTAGGCCAAGTCATTGCAATCATTGAAATCAATAGGGATCTATTCTGTGTGTTCTGTCACCCACTGAAGAACCTCATGCATCAAAACATGAACTTTATAATAGAAAGGAATACAGAGCAAATACAAACCTATCTCAGAGTGGGGTAGGTCTGGAATTTCTTTTAAGACGTTGGCATGACACAAGCCCAGGGCACTGTAGGCAGAAAGCAGAAGCTGGCAGAGGTCCTTGTGCCATTTATAGGCATGTTGTATGCAGTCTTCTGATGGGACATAACTTCCCTGGGACACAAAACGAAAAGTTAGTAAAACTTCAGAACCTTGAAATGGATTCAAATCCCTTCTCCAGCCATCAAATTGCTGCTCTAGTCTCTGACTGCTAAAGACCAAACCTACCTCTGATGATGGTGGCTTGCAGTAAGCACTTCCGAACACCAGGTTCTCCATTGAAATGCTGGTGTTGTCTGTGACCAGTTCCTGGCCACTTTTCCCCAACCATGATGCTTTCACCGGGCGGGCAAAGCTACAATTGCAAGATGGGCAGATGTTTAGTTTTCCCTTGCATAATGCAAATTGCAGAAGAGTTGTTGAAGATATTTGTCTCAATTTGGATCTGTAGGACCAAGCTTGGGATCAAGGACACTCTATGGAGTCTATCTCACAACCTTTGTTTGTTTTATTGGCTGCACTTGGGGCAGAGTTCCTTAGTTCTGATTGTTATCTTCTCAATCATCCATGCATGTAAATAAATTAGAAATGCACCAAATCCATCACTTCTGGATTGGGCTCAAAATGAGCTTTATGGGGTCACTTTAATGGAAAGGGAACATATACTTTCCCTTTAAAAGAAGACAAATTAAATTCCTCCTTAATTTATGACAAATTGTGTTGGTGACATGGCTAAAATTATAAAATTGGTACAATCACAAGGCAGAGACTGTATTTCATGGCAACAATGTATTTTTTTCTTTTACAGAATTTCTCCTTTTCAAGAGCATTTTGTGTGTAGGCAGGTGCATTGATTTGCTGCATTTACCTTATCAGCGGCTGATGCAGGGCTATCAATGAGCCGTGCACTGTAACAGAAATCACAGACAAGTGGAAATAATCAAACATGACGGGAACATGGTGGTGCAAACCGCTCGTCGGGTGGAAATGTAGGCCCAGAGTGCGACTGCTGATCAAGGGCACAGCCGACATGTCTTTCAGCCTGGAAAAAATGTTTACATGTGTAAGTGACTATTGTTGTTGTTGTTGTTGTAGTTCCCTCTGCATGAAAACAGTCATATGTTCAGAATTGGGTATTATATTGATGCAACTTTTAGGCTTCCATAATAGTCTCTGGGAAGTGTGACTGTGGGATAGCAGGTATAGTAGGGAGAGATGGTGTCTATAGTAACAGTGGATAATAGTCTCTGGGAAGGGAGTGTGACTGTGGGATAGCAGGTATAGTAGGGAGAGATGGTGCCTATAGTAACAGTGGGATAATAGTCTCTGGGAAGGGAGTGTGACTGTGGGATAGCAGGTATAGTAGGGAGAGATGGTGCCTATAGTAACAGTGGATAATAGTCTCTGGGAAGGGAGTGTGACTGTGGGATAGCAGGTATAGTAGGGAGAGATGGTGCCTATAGTAACAGTGGATAATAGTCTCTGGGAAGGGAGTGTGACTGTGGGATAGCAGGTATAGTAGGGAGAGATGGTGCCTATAATAACAGTGGATAATAGTCTCTGGGAAGGGAGTGTGACTGTGGGATAGCAGGTATAGTAGGGAGAGATGGTGTCTATAGTAACAGTGGATAATAGTCTCTGGGAAGGGAGTGAGACTGTGGGATAGCAGGTATAGTAGGGAGAGATGGTGCCTATAGTAACAGTGGGATAATAGTCTCTGGGAAGGGAGTGTGACTGTGGGATAGCAGGTATAGTAGGGAGAGATGGTGCCTATAGTAACAGTGGATAATAGTCTCTGGGAAGGGAGTGAGACTGTGGGATAGCAGGTATAGTAGGGAGAGATGGTGCCTATAGTAACAGTGGATAATAGTCTCTGGGAAGGGAGTGAGACTGTGGGATAGCAGGTATAGTAGGGAGAGATGGTGTCTATAGTAACAGTGGGATAATAGTCTCTGGGAAGGGAGTGTAAATGTGGGATAGCAGGTATAGTAGGGAGAGATGGTGTCTATAGTAACAGTGGGATAATAGTCTCTGGGAAGGGAGTGTGACTGTGGGATAGCAGGTATAGTAGGGAGAGATGTGTCTATAGTAACAGTGGATAATAGTCTCTGGGAAGGGAGTGTGACTGTGGGATTGCAGATATAGTAGGGAGAGATGGTGCCTATAGTAACAGTGGATAATAGTCTCTGGGAAGGGAGTGTGACTGTGGGATATCAGGTATAGTAGGGAGAGATGGTGCCTATAGTAACAGTGGATAATAGTCTCTGGGAAGGGAGTGTGACTGTGGGATAGCAGGTATAGTAGGGAGAGATGGTGTCTATAGTAACAGTGGATAATAGTCTCTGGGAAGGGAGTGTGACTGTGGGATAGCAGGTATAGTAGGGAGAGATGGTGCCTATAGTAACAGTGGATAATAGTCTCTGGGAAGGGAGTGTAAATGTGGGATAGCAGGTATAGTAGGGAGAGATGGTGTCTATAGTAACAGTGGGATAATAGTCTCTGGGAAGGGAGTGTGACTGTGGGATAGCAGGTATAGTAGGGAGAGATGTGTCTATAGTAACAGTGGATAATAGTCTCTGGGAAGGGAGTGTGACTGTGGGATTGCAGATATAGTAGGGAGAGATGGTGCCTATAGTAACAGTGGATAATAGTCTCTGGGAAGGGAGTGTGACTGTGGGATATCAGGTATAGTAGGGAGAGATGGTGCCTATAGTAACAGTGGATAATAGTCTCTGGGAAGGGAGTGTGACTGTGGGATAGCAGGTATAGTAGGGAGAGATGGTGTCTATAGTAACAGTGGATAATAGTCTCTGGGAAGGGAGTGTGACTGTGGGATAGCAGGTATAGTAGGGAGAGATGGTGCCTATAGTAACAGTGGATAATAGTCTCTGGGAAGGGAGTGTGACTGTGGGATAGCAGGTATAGTAGGGAGAGATGGTATCTATAGTAACAGTGGATAATAGTCTCTGGGAAGGGAGTGTGACTGTGGGATAGCAGGTATAGTAGGGAGAGATGGTGTCTATAGTAACAGTGGGATAATAGTCTCTCTGGGAAGGGAGTGTGACTGTGGGATAGCAGGTATAGTAGTGAGAGATGGTGCCTATAGTAACAGTGGATAATAGTCTCTGGGAAGGGAATGTGACTGTGGGATAGCAGGTATAGTAAGGTGAGATGGTGCCTATAGTAGCAATAGGAATGATATACAATATTCTATTAAGGGTGGGTGATTAGGGTGGTATGACACATTTAATATGTATATCAGTAACAGTTCCTTAAAAAAGTGTTGTCTAACTGGCAGCTCATTGTGTTAGAGTTCTTATCACCCACTGAGAGCACACAGCTGATTTTCTTATCGACCACAGAACTGACAGATATCCTGCTGCGACCCTGACATTCAGTGAATAATCTCATTGCTTTACATTTCAGTAGCTCTCCCATCCTGCGACATTCTTCATCACAGTCAGATCAGACGTATGTTCATCTGGTGCTTAAGGAGGCATTAATACTGTCAGTGCCGGCATCTCTCGAACAGAACAGTCGCTAATCCTTTATCAAAAGAATGATCTATATCTCTTTATCCCATTGTCCCCAAACCTAATTCTATGAACTGACTCAGATCTTTTGCCTTTATCTCTCCTGCTACTTTAAAACCACACAATGCACAGTGTCTCTGACATAGGATGTCCCTCCTTATCATCTCATTATTGAATCCATCACTTTCCATTCACCTTGAAGCCGGAGACTGAAAAGGAAAACACATGATAGGGATGAAGCGATTGCCCAGTCACATGTACAAGGTCACCTTTCATCACAGCAAGAAAAGGTCATGGAATTACCCTCCCCTGTTCCTGAACACATAGGGGCGCTCTGCTACCAGGGTACTTACTGTTCTTAAGTCTTCTTTATTACCTAACTCCCTAATACTCCTATAGGCACTACTAACTCTCAATTATACCCTAGCTTAGAGTACTCCTCTAGGAATCTACCTAAGGGCAGACTCTGGATACACATGAACCATCAATACTAATAAGGTTTCCAAAAGAAAGACATGCCTTGAGCTCCTCCCCTTTCTTCACCACACAGTGAAAGTCTTGGACTTTTTTGCTCTGGGAGGATAAGTGCTAGTTGAGGCATTCTTTGGAGAACATTGCAGGTGGCAGTTATCTGGAGAATGCCAACTCCAGTAATAATGTAGTCAACTCCTCATCAAGGAGGACCATGCTGGATTAGTCACTTTGTGACCATTGCCATACACTATATTGGGGAGAAAACTTCTCCAAACCTTAATGTTATACTTTATGTGTACAACCATAGGATATAATTCATAAGCTTGCACAGGAACAAAAGAAGCCAAAGCCTTTCCAAATGTACCCTTGGAGATAAAAGACTTGGATGCGGACAATGGTCCACTAAATACCATAAATATTCTGTCTTCATTCTTTTGAGATGATCTTCTTACTGCTAGAGCGCTCATAAGAAAAGGTATGGGGGGCTGGTCACCATTTTTTTCCATTTTGACATTGGGACTTTAATCCCAGTTTTGGATGTTGAGATAACGATGCATTGATAACAATGGAGGAAGTCAATGGAGGTAGTCACAACTTACTGTTGCTCACTGTCAGTAAAGTGGAGATCTAACTTCAGCTGGAAGTCTACTTCACTTAGGGCATCCTCTACCTAGAATACAAAGAAACACACCATTCATGGGGGAGCTTTCTATGTGAATGTGCAGGGGGGGCAGTCATCTAGGTGCCTTCATGACCTATTGGAAGCCATCTAGGGGACTCATTCAAGCTTAAGAACAAGTACTTTATTCTGAATCTTTACTCATTTTTCCCATCTCTTATTGGCTAAATCCCCATCTCCTGGCCCTTTAAGTGTTGTAAATATCATGTATGTAAAGTTGATATTTATTCATGAGCTCTCACTCTCACTTCTGTGCCCAATAACATATATACCCCCAACATTACCCCACCACTTATTTTAGATCTATGATCCCACTCTAGACAAAGGTTCAGCATCATTTTCCTAGTTGGATTCAGAACAGAAGATTTTCTCTCTATCCCCTTTCCATCCATCCATCCATCCATCCACCCAACCATCCAATCTATCATCTATCCAGCCATCCAATCTATCATCTATCCATCCATCCAATCTATCATCTATCCAGCCATCCATTCTATCATCTATCCATCCATCCATTCTATCATCTATCTATCCATCCTATCATCTATCCATCCAATCTATCATCTATCCAGCCATCCAATCTATCATTTATCCAGCCATCCAATCTATCATCCATCAATCTGTATTATATGATGTCGTGATAAAATCCCAAATAAATGAGAATATTTTGATTACATACTGTGTATTAGGACTGAAATTTGGAATAGCAGCAATGGCTCAAGATACAAACCCTCTCTCCATCGAGCAGCAAGTGCACTTTGAATGCCATCACATCATTAATGTCAATGTCTTCATTTCTGTACAGGATCTGAAACATGCGGCTGTACACAACATTATCATACACACATGGCGGGTATGGCCCAGGATCATCTATAAATAATAAAAAAAAATAAGTTGTCCTTTAATTGAATGCTCTTTCTTCTACAGTACCCATACTGTACTGTCACATGACCTTTATACAGTACATGCCCTGCAGCCCTCCTGCTGACTTATAATTCTTACAAATACCCAATGAGGGAATTAACGTGCCGCATAGAGAGCATAGTTACATTTCATTGGGACAATACCAGCCATTCCCAGACAATGTTCCAGTAGGAATGATCCTTGCTCTCAGCCTGTATAGAGAAACACCAAAAGACTATGGTGGTGTTATGGAGAGTACTGGCATGTCATGAGCTGAGCAGGCACATATCTGTAATCCCTCTTAACAATCAGTGCTGACTGACCCTGCTTATATAAGGCCCTCCTCAACCTCTTTGCCTGAGCATTGACCTACATTAGCACTGTGGCATAACACCAGCTAAAGGTTCCTGCTCTAGTCTTTCTTGTTCTGCCTTGTCCCATCTGAACCTTTCCCTGCCTTGTCCTGCCTTTACCTTGAACCTCACCTTGTTTACCTTGCCTTGTTCTGATCCTGTCTTGCCTTAACTTTACCCTGTCCTGCCCTGACCTTGCCTGTTCCTTCTCCTGTTCCAGTCCTGCTTTGACCTTGATCTTGCCTCAATTTAACCTTGCCTTGACCTTTCCCTGCCTTGTCTAACCTTGTTCCTGCTTTCCAGTCCCCCTGTTATGCAGTCCTCCTGCTTTCCAGCCCACATCCTGTTCTGATCTACACCCGCTCCATCCTGTCCTGATCTGATTTGTCGCCTGAACTGTCCTGCTCCAGTTCCTTTCCTGTTCTACATCTGCTCTGTCCTATCAGTCTGCTCCTGTCCTGACTTCTGCATAACTATATTGTTTATTCAGGGTCTAGGGCAGTATTCATGCTTGTACCAGGTGCCTGAAGGTGGTCATACATGGGCAGATTAAAGCTGCCAATATCGGTCCTTTAGACCAATTCGAAACGTATCTCACCTTGTGTGGGGGCTTCTGACGGTTCTCCCCAATCAATATCAGGCCAACAATTGGCCTGATATCGATCGGGCAGGTTGGATTTTTCCTGTGATAGAGGACCGCATCAGCTAGTTGATGTGGTCCTACGACCCATAGGCGCCAATTTCCTTCATTATAATCTAATCATTTGGCCCTATGACAAACGAGCGGATCTTATCATGTATGGCCACCTTTACTCTTACTTGCTAAAACAAAGATCCTTGGATGTAGAGCAGTTGTTGTCAAACTAGTTCAAGTCCCTTGTAATGATCATGGCCCTATTTAGCTCATAAAATTGATAAAGATACAGTAAAATATCAGCCATGCAATCATCATTTCAAGAATATCTAAAAACATATTCACCCTAAAGCTCATCTTAACCGAGCTCCAAGTTGGATTTTCAAGTGTGTCTTGAAGAGCAAATGGTGATTCTCTCCTATCCTTGCCCTAAGTGGCCTTCAAAGTCAGCTGCCATGCAACTGATTCAAGCCCCCTCTTTCCGGGTAGCCAGCAGTACGGTTTGGGAACAATTGATGTAGTGGCTTTGCATAAAATTTGCAAAGCTGTACAGTTACAAGTAACATTACTTATCATTGTGTGCACTCACTGTACAGTGTTAAGACCTCACCAAAGTAAGTAGGCGAGTAGAAGAAACAGAAAAGGGTTCTTAGAGCTCTGTATTTTTAAAGAATATGATAGTATGAAAAACCACATTTCCCTTAGTAGAAGATTAAGCAGCGCCATTTCTACCCATGTTGAAGGAAAGAATGGAAGGAACAATAAAAAGGAGTTTTAAATTTTAAAATGTAATAAAGAGAGAGAATTAAAAAAACAAAAGAGAAGGAATGGCAAGAAAATTAAAGGAGGGAAGGAAGGAAAGAGATCAATTCAATCAATCCTTTGCTCATTGCTCTCAAGTTAATGAACACAAGAGAAAAGTCATCTTCCTACCCACCCATTTATTATTATTATCAGCCTCATTTATAATAAAAGAAAACAGTTTGGGGTACCTGTTTGACCTACAAGTGTAGCCACGAGCCTGTGAGGGATCCGTGATGATGCCTTCAAAGATGCTCTTACATGATAATATCTGAGATAAAAAAGGATAAGAGGATCAAATACACACGTACCTACATACTCACAACTATGTCAGTGGCTCAAAAAGCTGTTTGTGATATAACTTATTCTGGAAATATAATATATGTGTACGGCTATAGTAAATTGAGTAGCACCATTTCACTTCTAGCTTTACCCCAAAATATGTGTTCTGGATGAGACTTTAAATCCCAGGGTATGAAGCCTCGCAACGGTGATGAGGCAGGGTGTTGAGCAACTGTAACTGGATGGAATGCACAATAATTGAGTGTCAGTGGTTCTTGTAACTTAAACATAGAACAGCATCTACGAAGGTACTACCAGCTTTCAGCTTTTACCCCAAGTGGAGTGCACTCTGACACACAGTCCTTAATTCTAGGCAATTAGTACCTGGGATCAAAATCTCACTCAACACTAGTGATGGACGAATATGTGCAGTTTCGAATTTACAGCAAAATTCGCAAACACATTGAAGTCAATGGGCGTCAAAATAATTTTGACGCAATCGACAATTTTTTATACGCGTGACTATTTGGTCCAAGTGTATTAAAGTCAATGGGCGTCCAAATAATTTTAGTGCGCGCCAATTTTATGTGCGTGAAAATTTTGACACGCAATAATTTTTTTTCACGGCAGTTTCCCAAATTATTTTGGTTGCATCGAAATGCAGGAATTCACCGCAAATTTGTGCCTGCCTAATTTATTCGCCCATCGCTACTCAACACTCATCCGTGGAGCCTCAGCTGCTTGGCTAAATAGCCTATCTATCCTCCTAGGGTGATCTATGAAAGTGAGTAGCCAATCTTTACTAGACTTGACCTGTCTGAGTTCCACTTCACCCTTCGTAACTGCTCAGGTAAGGGGACTAGCAAAATGGACCAAGAGCACGTGTGCTCAGGAATATATAGTATTAAACAATGCCGTCTAGTGGCCAAACTGGGGAAGGCTAGGGGTCAGGCTTTAACCCAGGAAGAGGAGTCTAGCTCCTGTATAACCAAGAGTCCTCTTGGTGACCATTCCTTATGAGGATGCAAGGTAAATGGGGAACACATTTATCAGTCCCCTACATGTGCATATGCATATTTCTACATAAGGGTTGGACTTGCCATCTTGTTTGTACAGCATGATGGTATAGAACATTTATTTATTATGGCCGGGGCCATTACTCTCGCCAATAATATTGAATAGTTTACATAATAAGATTATTTGAATGTAAAATATTTACCTGCTTACATTAGTTATACTAATTAGATAAATTAACTACAAATCATACCTCGTTCTACAAACACTTACCCTCGTTGGAACAAGTCCACGTTGTGAAATTTATGCAGCTCTATTGAAAACTCTATGGTACCTTGTACTTCAGACATGTTATTTTCAGCTCATCACCTACGGAAGAAAAAACAGACATAATGGCTTATTAATATCATTGCATGGTCAAATCCTTAGGGGGCTATTTACTAAAACTCAAATTAATCTAAATTTTTTAGGAAAACAAAGGTGACCAAACTCTCAAGAATTAAAGCCATTTATCAATACATTTTCTCGAAAAAGTTGGAGCCACAAAACATTGCATTTCGTATCGTACATTTGACACTCTGAAAGCTCAACTTTTTCGGCTGTGAAAACTTCATTTTTTCGGATTATCGAATGAAAACCCCTGGATAGTGATGAGCAAATCTGTCCCATTTTGTGTGAAACGGCGAAAAATTAACGAAATGCATTGAAGTCAATGGGCGTCAAACACATTTTTACGAGTGACAATTTGTAGTTGTGCAACTTTTTTTGACGCAGCGAATCAATGCCTGGCGAATAAATTTGCCCATCACTACCCATGGATTATCTAGGGCCGATCACAATGTCAAAACAAATCTTCAAGTTGTAAAAGGGACATCAGCCATTGACTTCTACATGACCTCAACAGGTTTGAGTATTTTCAGATTCGGACTTTTATCAGCTTTGGGATATAATAAATCTATAAAAATGTAAGTTATTTTTTCCTCTAAAAATTCAAGTTTTCCCCTTAAAAATCTCAACCAGATAAATCTGAGGTTTCATAAATGGGCCCCTTAGTGTTGATCTTGGGCAGTTGCCTGGATACTATTTTTCAACAATTTTTATTCTCTGCACCCTGTGGAACAGGACTTACCATAGCTTGTCTTGAACCACTCAAAATGAAAAAAAAAAGGTATCAGCAATAATTGTTTTATTTATATATATAAATAGGCGAAATGCAATAGAGTAGATAGGAGTTCCTCAAAAAAAAGTTGAAAATTTTTCTGTCCCAAAAAACGCTTTTTTTCCTATTAAAAGGGCGATAGACTGAAAAAGATCGTAAATTTTTTTTCCGGGTATCCTCCTTCCTCCCTACATTTCCTAACATATGGCACATAAACTATACTGTGGGTACATGCTGCAGTATATACTTCCATTGTACTTTAACTGCACGCCGTATGCTAATTAGCCAACGCTAGCGTCACTTCGAGCTAGCGTCACTTCGAACTGCTGAGCGTAATTTCACTGGTGTAATTTCGCCAACGTTCGGTATCCTGTGTGCAACTTCGGATCTTCGTGAATTAGTGTTGTCCAGGCGAATTTACGCCTGGCGAAGTGTTGCGAAGTGCGCAAAGCCATCGCTGGCGAATTTTCGCCTGTTAGTAAATTTGCCCATAGTGTTTGCAGCAGCAAATGGTGGTGTCTTGAGATTTGGGGCAGATTTACTAAATGGCGTAAAGACTAACGCTGGCGAAGATTTGCCAGTAGTGATAGGCGAATAAACTTGCCTGGCACGAATTCACAGCGAATTTCCACGTTTCACCGTGGCGAATAAATTCATAAATCTCCCTCAAAAAATTTTGGATGTGCGTCCGAAAAGTTGCTCACGTCAAAATCGCCGCGCCTCAACAGTATTCGGACGTATTCGCTATTTTTTTCGCACATTTTTTGCAGTTTCGTGAATTTTGCAGGAAATTCCCAAATTTTTCGGCGAAGCGAAACGGGAGAAATTTGTCCATCACTATTCTCCAGCGTTACCGGTTTCAGGGACTTCGATGATTTACTAACGGGCGCGGGCCTCATTTCACTAGCGAAGGAGATAGATGCTAGTGGTGATTTGCACTGTATTGCCAGGCGAATTTAGGCTCTGGCTCATGGACGTTTCTCCGCAAAGATACGGATTTTACTGAACGTCACCTCTTCGCCAGACTTTACTTCGCCAGCTAAGACCAGGGGAAGTGCATTGGAGTGCATAGATCTTCCTCAATCCTCTGTTACTTACAATCTTACATCATATATTTTAATGGAAAAAGTTTCTAAGACCAAAAAACACTGGTGTCTTCCTTTTTTCAGAGTGATAGGCTGCAAAAGTCCTTAATTTTTTTTTTTGTGTAACTGGGTTTCCCCCTCCATTTCCTAACATATGGCACATAAACGATACACTGGGCTCATGTGTAGGGCAATATAACAACTCTATTGTCTTTATTAAGCTTCCCTGGACTTGTGTAATGTATTTGCTGCAAAATATACGTCCATTCAACTTTAAATTTCCCGCCGTATGCAAATGAACCTGAGCGAAGACCTCTAACAAAGTTGCGCTAGACAAAATTGAACGGTAGCTAGTGATGGGCGAATTTGCACCGTGGCGAAGAATTCGTGAAACTGTGCCGTTTTCACGGAAAAAAACGGATGGCGGCGAAAAATTTTTTTGACGCCGGCTAATTTTTTCAGGCGAATTTTCGCGGGCGTTTTGCTCTATTCGCTGGCGGTGAATCGCGCAAATTTGCGGCGAATTTGCGCCTGGCAAATAAATTCGCCCATCACTAACGGTAGCGCATATTCGCTTTGATTTGCTCACATTGCCGAAGTAACGCTAGTGAAAGTTCCCCAGCGTTCGGTGCCCTGGACGCAACTTCGCATTTTAGTAAATTATCGTTGTCTGAGCAAATTTTCACCTGGCGAAGTCTTGCGATGGCTGCGAAGCTGTTGCTGGCGAATTTTGTGCGATGTAGTAAATTTACTCCAAAGAGTAGACACAGCTTGTTAGATAGACGTTACAACACAAGTATTACAAAGGGCCTGGGAAGTGTCTTCTAAAACTTGCGACTGGACAAAGCAACAGCACTTTCAGGCTTTATTTTTTTTAAACTTGTGTAACTATAGGAAGCAGGGTCATTAGCCATGAGTGTATCCCATCAACTATATGACGGTAAATACAGCGCATGTTATTTGGTTATTTGCTTTGCTCATATACTGTATATAAGCTACTCTTTGATAGGGTTGAAATAAATCTCTACTATAGATTAGTTATATAATTGGCAGCTGCATCATGTATGGATTAAGCCTGCCTCATACATAGGGGTCATATATTAAAGGCAAAGTATCAATATCCAATTAAAGGCAGCCTGTCAAACCAGATTAACAGTAAACAGGAGAGAAATAAATATTCTCCAATAGGTTGTGCTGGAATATTCCCCTAGTGTTCTTTGCCTTCTGACAGAGGAGTCGGACACATGGACAGCAAACATAACGGACAGTGGGATTAATCACAGGCCGACTATCAATGCTGCTCCTTCATATGAGTGTAAATAATAATACTCCATATTTTATTCATCAGCATGACCATGACATAAGGTGCAACTCAGTGCTGAAAGGATAATATCCACACGTACTGTAAGAACAGGGCATTAACTCAAGGGATGAAAACATAATTATGTCTCTTTATAGGTCCCTGGTGAGGCCTCGTCTGGAGTATGGGGGGCAGTTTTGGACTCCAGTCCTTAAAGGAACAGTAACACCAAAAAATGTAAGTGTTTTAAAGTAATGAAAATATCATGTACTGTAGCACTGCACTGGTAAAACTGATGTGTTTGCTTCAGAAACACTACTATAGTTTATATAAACAAGCTGCTGTGGAGCAATGGTGGAAATTGAAAAACGGCTATATGACACAGGTTAACTAATGGATAACAGATAACACCATTAGGCAGACAGAGCTTATTTGTTATCTGCTGTGTAACCTGAGCCTTTTCTCCTTTGAAAAAAACAAATGGTGCGGTTACCTCAAACGAACTGCGAAAAACTTTTAAGTCGAAACCTTGTGATTAGGGATGTAGCGAACTGTTCGCCGGCGAACTAGTTCGCGCGAACTTCGACTGTTCGCGTCCGCCGCAAGTTCGCGAACGTCGCGCGACGTTCGCCAATAGGCGTTCGCGTCAAAATCGTTCGACCATTCGATCGCTAAAATCGAACGATTTTCGTTCGAATCGAACGATCGAAGCCATTGGATTGAATGAAATCATTCGATCGAATGGCTTCGATCGTTCGATTCGAACGAAAATCGTTCGATCGAACGATTAAAATCCTTCGATCGTTCGAATCGAACGATTTTCGGATGTTCGAAGTTCGCAAACTGTTCGCAAACTGTTCGCATTTTTTGCCGGTGTTCGCGAACGGCGTTCGCGAACACATACTCGGCAGTTCGCTACATCCCTACTTGTGATGCACCTCCGCCGTGTGTGCTGCTGAATAGGTCCACAATTATAAACTTCGCAAGGATCGATCAAGACTGCAGGTTAACTGCTCAAGCTTAGTGTTTATTGTTGTGTTAAACAATAAACACTAAGCTTGAGCAGTTAACCTGCAGTCTTGATCGATCCTTGCGAAGTTTATAATTGTGGACCTTTTCTCCTTTGAATGGCTGCCCCCATGGCTACACAGCAGCTTGTTTATATAAACTATAGTAGTACTTATCTGTTATCTACTGTGTATCCTGTGCTTGAATGGCTGCCCCCATGGCTACACAGCAGCTTGTTTATTTAAACTATAGTAGTACTTATCTGTTATCTACTGTGTATCCTGTGCTTGAATGGCTGCCCCCATGGCTACACAGCAGCTTGTTTATATAAACTATAGTAGTACTTATCTGTTATCTACTGTATACCCTGTGCTTGAATGGCTGCCTCCATGGCTACACAGCAGCTTGTTTATATAAACTATAGTAGTACTTATCCGTTATCTACTGTGTATCCTGTGCTTGAATGGCTGCCCCCATGGCTACACAGCAGCTTGTTTATATAAACTATAGTAGTACTTATCTGTTATCTACTGTGTATCCTGTGCTTGAATGGCTGCCCCCATGGCTACACAGCAGCTTGTTTATATAAACTATAGTAGTACTTATCTGTTATCTACTGTGTATCCTGTGCTTGAATGGCTGCCCCCATGGCTACACAGCAGCTTGTTTATATAAACTATAGTAGTACTTATCTGTTATCTACTGTATACCCTGTGCTTGAATGGCTGCCTCCATGGCTACACAGCAGCTTGTTTATATAAACTATAGTAGTACTTATCCGTTATCTACTGTGTATCCTGTGCTTGAATGGCTGCCCCCATGGCTACACAGCAGCTTGTTTATATAAACTATAGTAGTACTTATCTGTTATCTACTGTGTATCCTGTGCTTGAATGGCTGCCCCCATGGCTACACAGCAGCTTGTTTATATAAACTATAGTAGTACTTATCTGTTATCTACTGTGTATCCTGTGCTTGAATGGCTGCCCCCATGGCTACACAGCAGCTTGTTTATATAAACTATAGTAGTACTTATCTGTTATCTACTGTATACCCTGTGCTTGAATGGCTGCCTCCATGGCTACACAGCAGCTTGTTTATATAAACTATAGTAGTACTTATCCGTTATCTACTGTGTATCCTGTGCTTGAATGGCTGCCCCCATGGCTACACAGCAGCTTGTTTATATAAACTATAGTAGTACTTATCTGTTATCTACTGTGTATCCTGTGCTTGAATGGCTGCCCCCATGGCTACACAGCAGCTTGTTTATATAAACTATAGTAGTACTTATCTGTTATCTACTGTGTATCCTGTGCTTGAATGGCTGCCCCCATGACTACATAGCAGCTTGTTTATATAAACTATAGTAGTACTTATCTGTTATCTACTGTGTATCCTGTGCTTGAATGGCTGCCCCCATGGCTACACAGCAGCTTGTTTATATAAACTATAGTAGTACTTATCTGTTATCTACTGTGTATCCTGTGCTTGAATGGCTGCCCCCATGGCTACACAGCAGCTTGTTTATATAAACTATAGTAGTACTTATCTGTTATCTACTGTGTATCCTGTGCTTGAATGGCTGCCCCCATGGCTACACAGCAGCTTGTTTATATAAACAATAGTAGTGTTTCTTAAGCAAACACACCAGTTTTACCAGTGCAGGGCAACACTGCATTATATTTTCATTACTTTAAAACACTTTTATTTTTTGACGTTACTGTTCCTTTAAGAGGGATATAAATGAGCTGGAGAGAGTGCAGAGACTAAGTGCAACTAAATTGGTTAGAGGGAGGGAAGAGTTAAATTATGAGGGGAGACTGTCAAGGTTGGGGTTGTTTTCTCTGGAAAAAAAAGTGCTTGTGAGGGGACATGATTAGTGATTGGCGAATTTATTCGCCAGGCGCAAATTCACAGCGAATCTCCTCATTTCGCCGGCGACTAAGCATTCCACAGTCTTTTAATGAACCTAGAGCACACACCACCCTAAATAGTCAACAGCAACAGTTAGAGGCGCCCATTGACTTTAATGCGCATCAAATATTTGCCGGCGTCAGAATTCCAAAGTCCAAAAAAAATTTACGCCTCCGTCAAAATTTGTGTTTCATGAATTTTTCCTAGTTTCGCAAATTTCAGTTTTTTCGGCGAAGCAAAACGGTAGAAATTCGCCCATCACTAGACATGATTAGACTTTACAAGTACATTAGAGGACATTATAGACAAATAGCAGGGGACCTTTTTACCCATAAAGTGGATCACCGTACCAGAGGCCACCCCTTTAGACTAGAAGAAAAGAACTTTCATTTGAAGCAACGTAGAGGGTTCTTCACAGTCAGGACAGTGAGGTTGTGGAATGCACTGCCGGGTGATGGCAATGTTTGGCATCATCACTAGTGATGGGTGAATAAATTCGGCAGACATGAATTCGCAGTCAGGCCCGGATTTGCGGCAAGGCGGCAAAAAAATAGGGGCGGCATGCCGCCCAGCCGCACTATGGGGACGCGTGCGTCCCCATTCAATTACAGCAGCTGCGCCGGCGGATAAAACGCCGGCGCGCTGGGAAGGGGAGGTGAGGTGGGCGCTAGGACCGCACGGCCGCCTGGTCGGACCGCGCGGCCTAGGGGCGCCGCACATTGAAATCCGGCGCTGTTCGCAGTGAATTTCTGCATTTCGCCACAAGGGAATTAATTGGCGAAACTGCGGTGACAACTCACCAGCGAAAAATCCACAACAGTAAAAGAAAATTGACGCGCGTCAAAATAGTCAGGCAAAAAATTATTCGCACACCCAAATAGTCCATTTGACACGTATCAAATTTATTTTGACGCCCATTGACTTCAATGAGTTTTGAGAATTTTTTCAGCACAGATTCGCCCATCACTAATCATCACAGAATGGTTTAACAGATTTCCTTGTGTTGGCATCACAATGGTAGACTGTACAAAAATGTATGTCCTTTTCTACACAATCGAGAATGGTTGGGCGTAATGAACCTGGATTCTGTCATGGAACCCATGTTTTTTTTTTACAAAATGCATTTGTAAATAGCTCTCCTCCTGAAGAATCCTGCATTAAAATATATTTTTGAAAAGAGCAAATAGATGTTTTATATTTAATTTTGAAATCTGACATGGGGCTAAACATGTTGTTCGTTTTCCCAGGTCCCCTCATTCATGTGACTTTTGCTCTGATAAATTTCAAATTCAAATTTTATTGGTCACATACACAATCATACACAGTACAACATGCAGTGAAATGCTTGTTGCTGTGCAATACCATAAAAATTTACGAATCACTCTTTACTGCTGCACTGTTAAGTTGCCAGTTTCTCCCTTAGCAGCCTATCAACAGAACAATGGAAAGGTAAACAGATAACAGCCACCTGATACCTACATTGCTAAAAATGCTCCCATCACCCCCAGTGGTAGATATGAGAACAACATCTATATAAAAACCCAAGTCCGGCTAACACAAGTCGCAACAGTTACATTGCATAGGAGAAACAATAGCTTATCTGAAATCAGTTCCATGGGGAAGTACTGGCTCTTTCTGAAAGCACATGATGGCTGCCTACACACCAATATTACAATATCAAAACATTTATTGCTCCAAATATAAAATTAAAAATGGTAGAAAAATATGTGCAATGTACATAGTGTAATCTAGTAATAAAAAGTATACTATAAAAATCCTGTCAGAATCCCTTTAAGGAACAGTACATTTCTGAATGAGTTAAAACATCTCAAATCTTTTTTCTAGAAGGGAAAAAACAACTGACCAAAAAAATAAAAAGAAAGAAGGCTGGACCAAACACAATTAGTAGACGACCCAATAATGAGACAATATTTGCTTTAAAATAATAAATCTGATTGGAATGGGTAATCAGTTAATTCCTTTGGTTGTACAAATGAACAAAGGGAACACAAACATTTCTTGTTCTAGTTTTCACAAGAACAATGTCAGACAGATTATTTATTATGAATCTGACAAACATTTCAAGCAGTGGAACATGCTATTGCAGCATATTAACATCTGAATGGGGAATGGAGAAACAGTGGTATAAATAAAGCGAAGATACGGTATGAAATGCCTTACTGCAGTGTAGAAAGTCCTTTTTCAAGGGACTTATCAATGCTGGCCAACAGCAGTGTTGGCCTAAAGATACATGAGTGGTTGCATATGTCCTGCACCAGGTAAGTGTTGAAAATTGTGCTGACTGTGTTCTTCAGTTTGCGAATCCCCCTATGTATTCAACATAATCAGACGGCATTAGTATCTTCAGTACCAAGTTAGGCCTCACCAAGTTTAAGCAGGCCTTAAAGGTCCGGGAACATGGGTGTGCACCATGGACTTTTATCTCCTGAGGTTCGGAAGTTGAGATGCTTGTTAGTAATTATTAAATTACCAGAATTATATGTCTGGGTTGGGTAGTACAAATAGGGAAAACTATTCTGGGATCCAATCACAGGACCCCTGCAGAGGATTTTAGAACAGTAGCCATAGCAGGGCTATCTCACCAGCCATAAGACAAAGTGCAGCTTGCAGACTGAGCAAATAATTGTATATTCAAGGCAGCAAGTGAACAAACACTAAATGTTCTGCCTGACAACAATGCGTGAGTCATAACACCTCCGGAATATTTCTGCCTCTGTATATCCATTAAGGAACAGTGACAGCTGATTACTTAGGCATAAGTAAAGCAGTTGCCCGTGTCAGCGAATCAGTGAAATGTTTCCCTAATGTGGAGCGGGTCACTTACTCGGCTGATGAGCGAGAAACTTACATTAAAGGGATATAATGGAAAAATAAAGCCTGGCTCTGAATTCTGTTGGACACAGATGTAGTTACTCATGGCACATTGAACCTGTATAATGTTGGTGGGGAGCAGTGGGCAGGTAACATACACAACAGTTTCTTATGCTTTGTGAATAATGATACTCAGGAAGCAAATGCATTTTCTAACCCCATGTATAAGGCTTTGTTAGCAGCCAGGAAAGGCATAAAGGACAAGGAAAGTAAAAAAATTACTGGGTGCTAGTTTGTTAAGCACACCTAGGGATCAAGGAGGACAGACCCTCTTCATTGAATTTGTGTTGGAAAAGGTGGTCTACTGTCCCTTTAATTTGGACTTCTATACTGATTGCTGCACCAAGAAAATGAAATTCCATCAATGGCCACACTGTTTTAGTAGAGAAGGGCCATAAAATCTCCTGATATACCTACTTTTCTAAATATTATTCGGTCATTATATTGACCCTGTCTCCTTTCAGGTAGGCATGTAAAGAACCAGGTAGTAATGCAGACACTGTTGGATGCTACCCGAGAATAAGTACATGTAAAGACAACTAGGAGGCAGTTTGGGGAACTGACAATTTAAATCCAGAAGAGCTACAGCTCCCTCTCATTTGATTTCAGACCTGCTCATTGGGCTATCGGCCAACCATAAGGTCTACTGCCCCTTTAATTTGGAATTTCTGCACCAAGGAAATGAAATTCCATCAATGGCCACACTGTTTTTGTAGAGGAGGGCCATGCTACCCTCCTGATATACCTACATTTTTAAATACCATTCAGTCATTATATTGACCCTGTCTCCTTTCAGGTAGGCATGTAAAGATGTCACAGAAAGTAACACAGACACTGTTGGCTGCTACCCAAGAATACGTGCATGTAAGGACAGCTAGGAAGCGTTTGGGTAACTGGCAATTTAGATGATGGGATCCATAAGGTCTACAGCAACCTCTCATTTGCTTTTAGACCTGCTCATTGGGCCACTGGCCAACCATAAGGAGCAATCTTACTTGATGACCTTTGTTGGCAAGCTGTGAGATTACCCCATGATGCATGAAGACATAACAGAGGACTAAGAGTCCACATATGGCTTAGATCTTAAATCTGCTTCTAAATGGCTCTCCAATGAGTATGTTAAGGCATAACAATATCTCTTTAAATGGTCTTTAGTTGGTCTGTCTATGGACTGGTATAGTTGCAAATTTATTAGTGGGTACATCAAGAAGACCCCCTGTCTCTGGAGCTGATGATGATGAAGTTGATGGAACATGGGATTCATGGTAGGATTGATAGGGTAGTAGGGTTTGAGAAATTGATTTTTTATGCCCCTGGTGCAAATACCCTCTAGCATTTTAGATAACACCCTCCTTAGACATATCAGTTCATTCCTGATTAGACAACTATATAATCTATAGGACCTTCTCCATAGATACTTTTCTCTGACCCCCTGCACATGCTGCCATTGTCTCTGTCCCCAACATAAACGTTTTCCTCCCCCCAAACACAAAAGTCTCTTTCTACCTCAATCCACTCCTAACGCAGGCACCTTGCTGCATTTTTCCCATTCAACAAAGAGATCAATATTCATATACATGGCTCATTGCGATGCTGCCCCTTCTTGCTCCCCAGCGCTTACCTTTTTTGATCAGGTTCACATCGCTAGTGCAGAGAGCACTAGGGATGGGTGAATAAATTTGCCAGTAAATTTCCATGTTTCACTGCTGGTGAATAAAGTCGCGAAACTCAAAAGAATTTGGAGGCGAAAAAGTCAACACTATTAAAACGCCCATTGACTTTAACGCCCATCACTAGAGAGCACAAGTCTAATTCATAAGAGTGGGAGTAACCCCTCAATCATTCTCCGGAGCAGCCCCCCATCATGCCGTACAGAATACTCAGCACTGCGGGATCATTGCAGTTCTACAAAATTCACTTTGACAGTTAGTTAATAATGGATTGAGGCTTCCAAATTTGCAGCAGCCGTTCTACATGGGTTGACACCTTGTTGGCAGCATTGCCGCAGCAGGAGGCTCGCTTAATGTAGCCCCCATAAATATTTAATTAACGTCGCAAACATCAACAAGCCGAGAGGGCGCCCTTTAGTCAATGGGAACGTGTTGATAAGAGCGGCTGCTTGTTATAGACATTCCGAGAGGCTTTAGATTTCCCTCAATGTTTTATTAACTGGAGGAAATGAAAATGTTTCTTTTGAATTACAATGGGAACATTCGCCGCCACCACTGCAGTTACTACTTGTATTTATTGGCCGCTGAAGGAGATCTAAACATTGTTTGCTCAGCCGGCTGCTACAAATCCCATCATTAACATGGGAAACCGTTATCTTAAATGTGTCATTAACAACCAGGATATTTGAGGCACTGAGGGGTGCAAAGTGCAAAAAATTGGTGCTATCCGGTGAATTTGTCGCGTTTCGCAAAACACTAATTTTGATGCCCGCATCAATTCTGACACTCGCATCAATTTTGACGCCGGCGTTAAAGTCAATGGGCCTCAGAGTAATGTTGAAACGCGGCAGTTTTGATGCGAGCGACTATTCCGACACACGTCCAGCCGGCGGTAAAACACTGAAACTCGCTGTCAATTCACGCCTGGCGAATTTATTCGCCCATCACTAGTGCTATCTGCAATGCTTCTTGCACCCTGTCTGGCATGTAGGTGAATTGTAACAGATTCCCCTGGGCGAATACAGTGCTGCCTGCATTTGTCAGCACTGTATTCATAATCAGTGGCTAGTATTTACAGTACATTTAAAAGCAAAAATTGTATTGGTTGCTATGGGTTACTGAACCTGGGCAAACTTATTACATTTTAGAGCTAAAATAGTACAGATAGTACAGGTAGGGGACCTGTTATCCAGAATGCTCAGGACCTGGGGTTTTCCAGATAAATACTTCATACCTTACGTCTACTAGAAAATCACATAAACATTAAATAAACCCAATAGGCTGGTTTTGCCTTCAATAAGGATTAATTATATCTTAGTTGGGATCAAGTACAAGCGACTGTTTAATTATTACACAGAAAAAGGAAATCGTTTTTAAATATTTGGATTATTTGGATAAAATGGGCTTCCTGTAATGCTGAGGTTTCTGGATAACAGGTTTCCAGACAAGGGTTCCCATACCTGTAGAATGATTATTTTTAAGACCACTTATGTGAAGTAAAATGATGTCATATACAAAGATATCCATGGGGCCCCTTATGAAGGGCCACATCTGACCTCCCGGCATCCAGGTGCACAACCCTGACCTACAGTGACCTTTGTGACCTCACTCTTGTGTAGTGAAAGGGGCAGACGTCTTGTAACCCACAGCAACCAATCGATTAGTAGTTACTGGGGTTAACACAATTTGAATAATGACATTTCTGCATATTATGTTTAAATAACGGATTATTGCATAATTTAAAGGGGTGGTTCACCTTTACATTAACTTTTAGTATATTTTAGTATATTATAGCATGGCTAATTCTGAGCAACTTTTCAATTGGTCCTCATTCTTTTTTTTTTTTATAGTTTTTTAATTATTTGACTTATTTTTATGATTCTTTTCAGCTTTCAAATGGGGGTCACTGACCCCATTTAAAAAAAACAATGTTCTGTCATTTATTGTTATTGCTACATTTTATTTCTCATCTTTCTATTCGGGCCTCTCCTATTCATAGTCCAGTCTCTTATTCAATTCAGTGCATGGTTGCTAGGGGAATTTGGATCATAGCAACCAGATGGCTGAAATTGCAAACTGGAGAGCTGCTGAATAAAAAGATAAATAACTCAAAAACCTCAAATAATAAAAAATGAAAACCAATTGCAAATTGTCTCAGAATATCAATCTCTACATCATACTAAACGTTAACTCAAAGGTGAACAACCCCCTTTAACCCTCTACAATTTTAATTCAGAATAGTCACTCATAAACAATGGAGTTTGGTCTTTTCGCCCCCATCTCTTGCCCCAACAGCTGATTGTCCTTGTTTGTCCAGAATCTGAGCAGCGTGACAATGACTTCCCCCCTCATGCAGAGCCGCTGCTAAATGAAATTACTGCGGAGAGAAATTCTAGGCTGGAGTCAGACCTCGCCGATCGTTTCAAAAACAATTAGAAAAGCAATTAGGGTGGTAAATGAAATTTCAGGTGGTGCATGTTAAGAGCCTAATTCAGACAAAAATGCTTACGCTGGAGACACGAGGCAGAGACAATAAATCTCCTGATATAATGCGGGTCTGATGCACCTCCTTAATTCAGATCATGTCATGGCATTGTTATAACAAGCTTGATCATCTCTCATAACTCTGCCTGATAATGCTAATCATTTAATAAACCTTTGCAGCCTACGGGATTTCTGATTGGCTGTATGTGTATTTTCTGCATGTCATTGTTAATTGTATTGTTAGCTGTAACAGGGCACTTACTCTTATGTTTCTATCCTCTGTTGTACTAAATACAGGGGAATTTCTGGACTGACATAGTTTTATGGGATCTCTCTGTACAGACTCTGAGCAAACTTAAGGGACTGTTCCTGCTGAATTGTGCTTAGTACAGTGGAATATCTATGCTGCCATCGTTTTATGGGATCTCTCTGTACAAACTATGAGCAAACTTAGGGGACTGTTCCTGCTGATTTGTGCTTACAGGTAGTTTATTTAATGTTTTCATGATTTTCTAGTAGACAAGGTATGAAGATCCAAATTACAGAAATATCCATTATATGGAAAACCCCTGATCCCAAGCATTCCGAATAACAGGCCCTGTACCTGTACTGCTTTTTCCATAAATTGCTAGAGTGGTTACATGAAGATGGAATAATGAGTTTCTCCTGGGTGCATCACCAAAGAGTGATGATCCTCCTATTGTGTTATTTTAAAGCTGCCCATACATGGTTCAACTCTGGCTACTGGCTCCTGACCTGTGTGTGCAGCTTACTGGCCTTTGCATTGGCACCAGAACTATAGCCTTACCAAGAGATATTCAGTTGGGTTTGATTAGATATTAATAGAGAAGAATGAAAAGTCCTATGCTTTTATAGGTCCCAACTGGGATTGCCATTGGACTAGAGGCCAACCATCTGTTTATTTTTTTCAAAAACTTGTCTTTTGCAGAATAGCTGGTTTTGCACTGGAATACTGGAATACTTTTATAGGCTGGTCATCATCACCTCTGCAACAATCTTAGGAATCTGAGAAAATGGCATTTTCCAATAAAAATTTGACAAATTGACTTTCTGTAAGAGAACAGATATTAGTAGGTCCTCAGTCAGGAAGACAACCATGAAATCCTTATTCATACACAGTAATATCTACATATTCCTCCTACCGCCAGGGGTGCTTCGCCAATGAGGCGAGTTGAGGCAGTCGCCTTAGGCGGCAGCACCCCACTAGGTACCAGGGGCAGCAAAAATGCTGCTCCTGGTACTTTAAGAGCAAATTTCCGGGGGAGGGGGGGGCAGCAGCAACTGCTGCTGCCTCAGGCAGCGGAGGGGCCAGGATCGCCCTTGCCTACCGCTCATTAATCATGTTCAGGTAAATCATTATCTCATTCGTTACTATTTCATTGATCATCTATGCGCGCAAGAAAGTCTTAATATATTCAAAAGCCAATCTCAGGTCAAAAGTGCTTTCAATGCCAGACACAACATAAAAGATGGCTACAAGTAAAACATCTTATTGCACAGCTTCTGAGGAAGTGGCAGGTAGTCACAAACCGCGTTAAGCATGCAGCCCGTGGGATGTTTGAGCCATGTGAATTTTTAAAGATTATGCAAAAAATTTCACTTTTTAATCTGCGAATTTTGGCTTCCCTGGTGCTCAGTTTTTTTTTATTGAATTTGTATCTTATTGCACATGACAGATCTTAAAAAGAACTGATTTATGCTCATGCATGTCGGAACTGAGGGGTCCAAGGGGGCTATGGCCCCCAGAATTTCTCCCACCAGTTCCGGAACTTGATGTGGCGGGCAGGAAACCCTGATAAAAAGTTTGGTTTTGCGCAGAGCTGAAACCTATCACAGGACCCCTGCCCGAAATCATCTTCTGTTGCTTCTGCTAGATTGTTTCAAGAACCAGAGAATAGAAAGGGATAAATAAATACTACTTTTAATTGCAATTACATTAGCAGCTTCTGCTGATGAAAAGACTCATACACAGGTCAGCGAGATTCTCCCACCTTGTTTTGAACTTTTAGGCTTAAAGGGACAGGATACACAATTTTCTAATATTAGTACAAGGAATAGGAACTAAACATATTGTGCCTATTGTTTTAATTATAATTTTAATTCTTGTACTAATTGCCAAGTGATAGCTACATAGCTACCATGAATTGTGCCCTTTTCTTCAAGAAGTATTGTCCCCACTGGCACCGTCCTTGCCTGCCCCTGCCACCTACAAAACCTTTAACCGATTTCGTTCTAAATGCTGATAGTAAGAGGCCTGAAGTAGCAGTTTCTCTGTGTTTTACAGAAATAATGCAAAGGTAATGCTCATTTTATGAGTGGTACAAACAGGCACTATCACATAAAAGATATGGAAGGAAAGGTGTTCTACATAACACATGCAAGCTTCTACTGGAAGTCCCACAACATGATGATTCAACCTGGACAGCTATTCATCAAGTGTGGTACTTATTGGAACCAGAATGGGGTGCTTTGTGTAGCTGTGCCTGTTTCCACCATTACTGGTTCTGGAAATCCTGGTCTTCCCCCAATGTCAGACTAGTTTATATTGGGTCCACCAGGACTGCCACCTCAAGGGCCCCACCCCAGTTTTCAGCTTCTTTAGGTACGATACCTGATACCCTCCTTCCTTCCTTTATGTACCTTTTACATCTTGCAGCAATCAATGAGAGATCAGAGGGAAAGCCCACATTTTGCGGTTGGGGGCAGGTCTGTGCAAGCAGGGCCCACCGGATTTTTTTCACAGTGTCCAATAAGCCCAGTTAAGGTTGTCACCTGTCTGGTTTTTGGAAGGGCTGCCTGTCTGGATTTACAAATTAGGAAATCTGGACAGGACATTGAAGTGAATGACATAGCAATCAGCCAATCGATGATTGACACGTCATCAGTCCCTACCCGATATCATCAGTCCCAATCCGATATCATCAGCCCACCCACCCCCGCCATCCCCCCGCCATCAACCGGCCCACCACCAGCCAATTTTCCCCAAGGAAAAAAGGTGGCAACCCTAAGCCCAGTCCAACAATGATTGACACTTGATAAAGGGTATCTACCCAAAACATATTGTTTAACCACAACCTGGAATAAAGAGTTTTGCAGAGATCCTACTGGAGTTCTCCTTCCTTTACTATTTTGATTTATTGGCACAGTGGAGTTGTTGGCACAGAGCAACTTAATTGGAAGCAGAACATTAAATTCCTTTTTCAGCTGTACAAACCACCAACAACCCTTTACCTTGGATAACACTGATTTTACCTCTCAAAATGTAAACGATGAGACCACACACCACATCCAACCTACTGTCCAAGAATTGTTACCTACCAACTGAAACTATGCTCTGCTTTCTTACATGGACATAAATATCACAATATTATTCTGTGTACAGAATAATATTGCTGGCGTCGAAATTGATGCGCGGACGCCCATTTACTTCAATGCATTTCATAAATTTTTTGCCGTTATGCGAATTTTGCAGTAAATTCACCAATTTTCTGGCGGAACGGGACAAATTCTCCCAACACTAAGTCTGGGTTATACTGTAATTTCAGTTCAACTTCCTGGTTCTTCCAAATTCATTTGTCAGTGAACATCAAAACCCCCTGCATAACAGACTCTTGTTTGTCTGTAAGCTAAAACAAAAAGAGGAAGGGTGGGGGAGTTTATACAGAGCTCATTAGGTTCTCTAACTTGACTGATAACAGAAAGGTAGTAAGTGTAAAAACAAAACAATGATCCAGTAGTGCTTTATAAATAAAATGACATTTTGGGTATCCCCTTAATTCCTTAATGTGAGAATAATAAGGATAAATCTTAAGTGAATACATCTGAGACCTTGTCTTTTATCCATACTTCCAGTCCACAGTACAATAAAATCATTGACATTATCAAAAAGAATCTTGCCATGTTGGAAACATTCAATGCTAAACAAAATCCTAGGATTAGGATATAGATTTTTTGACAAAAAACAAACTTTAGGCAATATTTCATACGCTAGTTTGATTGAAAGCAACAGAACCATTTAAACCCTTTACTGGTTGGCTAAGAAGGAAAGGGAGGTGGGTGATATCAATAAAAGTAAAGAGAGACTGGCATTTTTCAGAGTGTAAGTCACATAACTGAAGGCAGCTGGGAAACTAACAACATTTCAAGCCCCATGTTAGATTTCAAAATATGTTGGGGCCCTAAAATTAATTTGTTATGGGGCCCAGTAACATCTAGTTACTCGACTGATCCGAGGCAAAGTGCACGTGGACTCCAACCTGTTTTGGTAAATTCTATCACTTCTCTAGAGTTTATGATCATTTTAGATCCCCTGTAATATTTCTTAAATAAAGCTCGAATCTTTTTTCTCAAAGCAGTTTCCTCGTCCTATAATGCCAATGACTGCTATAGAGTAGCTACTATCAGAATTTGATCATAATAATATCTTTTGCTTAAAAGGGATTTTATAACAGGAAGTTTTTTTCAAGAAAAATAAGAAACAAGAACCTCTAGTTAATATTTCACTAATAAAGTAGACTTGCTTAAAGGGGCATTAACTCAATAAAAAGATAATTTTGCCTCTTTATTGATGCTTGGTAAGGCCTCGCCTGGAGTATGAAGTGCAGTTTTGGGCCCCAGTCCTAAAGAAGGATATAAATGAGCTGGAGAGAGTGCAGAGACTAAGTGCAATACAATTGGGAAGAGGATTTACATGATTAAACTATGAGGAAAGACTAGGGTTGTTTTCTCTGGAAAAAAGGCGCTTGCGAGGGGACATGATTAGACTTTACAAGTACATTAGAGGACATTATAGACAAATGGCAGGGGACCTTTTTACCCATAAAGAGGATCACCGTACCAGAGGCCTCCCCTTCAGACTAGAAGAAAAGAACTTTCATTTGAAGCAAATTAGGTGGTTCTTTACAGTGAGGTCAGTGAGGTTGTGGAATGCACTGCCGGGTGATGTTGTGATGCTGATTCAGTTAATGACTATAAGAGTTGCTTGGATGATTTCTTGGACAGATATAATATCAAAAGCTATTGTGATACTAAAATCTACCATTAGTATAGATACTGTTATATATAGTATATCATTTTTTCACTCCAAATTACTTTGCAACTGTGTAACCTGACCCTGTAATAATAATATTCGAACTTCTGCTCATCTGAGGCTGGGACCAGACAGGAGCCTTATTTTCTGAAACTGCTCTAACCCGGCCAACTAATGACCTCTTAACGGCTAAAACCAACAACCACTTCTGATACTTCTTGATCTCTCAGTTGCATTTGACCCTGTGAATCATCCTCTCTCCCTCCAGTCCCTCCATTCACTTGGCCTTTGTGACACTGCCCTGTCCTGGTTCTCTTCTTACCTCACTAATCAGTCCTTCAGTGTCTCCAACAATGGTGAATCATCTTCTCCCCAACCTCTTTTTGTTGGGGTTCCTTCAGGCTCTGTCCTGGGCCCTTTACTATTTCCTCTCTATACTTCCTCCCTCGCAAATTAATCAACTCATATAGTTTCCAATACCACCTCTATGCTGAAAATACTCAGATCTATCTCTTCTCTCCTGATCTCAACCCAAAACTCTTAACTCAGGTCTTTGCCTGTCTGTCTGCTATCTTCATCTATCATGTTAATAATAATAATAATAACTGCAGGCAAGATAGTTTATTCCAGAATGTAATACTGAATACCTGAAATGTTACAGTATTTACCTCTAATTATTGCAGAGTTTAAGAGAGACAAGTGTGTACATGCCAACATATGAAATGTGGCCAGGGAGTTTAAGTGGAATCAAGTTTAATTCACACAGTGATCATATTCAGGCTCATACATCAGAAGCCACACAATTAATTAGCAGATAACCACAAAGAGCGAAAACTCACAGTTTTTTTTTTTATTGCTCTGGCAACAAGATTGCAGGCTTCGTCACATATCAGTTAATAGGAAAATGAAAATAGATTTACATAAATAATTACAAACAGAATTGGCTAGCTACATTGTGTAACAGACCAGTTCTTGTTCTGGGTTTCTCCTTCCCTTGATAAGTCCCTACCTTCCAGAATTTGGCACATTGCCTTTGCAAGCTACTCAATATGGAGCTGAAATCCTCAGTATGGCCTTATGTTTCCTGCCTGCAAATGGGCTTGTAACACTAGTTCTTCTCCTGTAAAGAAACAACAGAAATCTTGGCTCAGGGACTGGAGAGGTTGGTGATGGGTATTTACACCTCATTGTCATTGTTTCAACTTGTGTTCTCTTGAGAGGAAGAATACCATGTACCAGTATGTACCATGGGATCTTATGAGGAGCAGAAGTGCACCAAATCAGACGACGGAGCTCTAGGAAAAGGGATAAGACCTGAGACAACCAATCACCAATGGCCTGTTGACACCTTAGCTTCTAGGCACCCATATCCTACTTTCCATGGGAGAATAATAATTTTTTTTCAAATTATTTGTGGTTTTTTTAGTTATTTAGCTTTTTATTGAGCAGCTCTCCAGGTTGCAGTTTCAGCAATCTGGTTGCTAGGGTCCTAATTACCCTAGCAACCATGCACTGGCCATAATATTAATAGGCGAAGCCTTGAAACTAAAGATGAGACATAAAAAGTAGCAATAACAAGACATTTGTAGTCTAACAGCGCATTGGGGTCAGGTGGGGTCAGTGACCCCATTTGAAAACTGGAAAGCGTCAGAAGAAGAAGAAGGCAAATAATTTTGAAAAACTATAAGAAAAGAAAAAATTAAGGGAAAGTTGCTTACACATTAGACATACTATAACATTCTACAATTTAACGTTAAGGTTAATCACTCCTTTTATGGTCTGACTTTTAAGGCCAGACATTTAACCTACAGCTCAGAGAAAAAAGGGTGTCTCCTTTGAAAGATAACATTTTTACTTTTTGAAGGGCAAACAAAACTAGAAGGAAAAAACAAGAGCTTGCCTCAGTAGACTATAGATATATTGACTTTACTCAAATTGTCCCAGGAGATGGTTTTAGCAACTTTTTTTCAAAAGCAGTAGGGAGTGAACTAAGGACCTTCAGCTTTTTCATATGGAGTAACTCACCAGTAGGTAACGTTTCTCCCCACCAAGATTTCAGTTGCTTCCCTGTTGTCCTGATGACTTCTTTTTTACCTTTAGCCCTAGGTTAAGAGATATTGTCATCAAAAAAAGTGTTTACTTGTGCCTGAAAACAAAGGCGCTCGTTGACAAATGGGTCAATATCCGAATGGGAGACCCATTAAACTTCTGCTTGTTTTATGGCTGAAAGAAGATACTAAAGATAATTAAGATGCTTGTGCCCCCTATGGTCATGAATGACCCTTTATATCTTTGTTACAAGTCTTCAACAAACACAAAGTCAACTGGAACTTGATCTTCAAGGATCAACATTCTCAATAGCGCTCTTTGCAGCCTGTCCCAGGGAGCAGGGACTCTCTCCCCTATCCTCTGCCTTCAGAGACAACTTTCCATGCAACTACTACTGCTAGTAGCAATTCTACTAGAAAATCATGTAGACATTAAATAAACGCAATAGGCTGGTTTTGCCTCCAATAAGGATTAATTATATCTTAGTTTGGATCAAGTACAATGTACTGTTTTATTAGTACACAGAAAAAGGAAATCATTTTTATACATTTGGATTATTTGGATAAAATGGAGTCTACGGGAGACGGCCTTTCCATATTTCGGATCTCCATACATGTAAATGCTCTATACAGATAGTTGACTGTTAAAGAGGAACTATCGCGAAAATGAAAATGTAATACGTAAAAGCTTCTGCATACTGAAATAAGAAGCTTTCTAAATACAATCATGAAACATTCAATGTTGTTTCTGAAATAATCAAGTTTATCTTCACTATTCCTCTCTCAGTTTCTCTTCATTCTGTCTTCTTGCAGCAGTTGGGTGTCAGATTATTCATTGACAGATCCAATATATCTTATAGGGGGGCTCCTTTTGCCTAGAAGATGTATTAGAGCTCACTCTATTAAACTCACCAGACATCATGTCTCTCTACATGCAGGATTTGTGCAAAAGGCAGTTATTTTGTTAGATTGTGTTTGTACTGGAATCAGTTATTTGAGTGAGCTCTAATTCATCTGCTAGGAAAGGAAGCCTCCCTATAAGATATATTAGATCATTCATCTGACACCCGACTGCTGCATGAAGAGAGAATAAAGAGAAACAGATGCTGAGAGAGGAATAGTGAAGATAAACTTGATTCATTTCAGGAAAAATGCTGAATATTTAATTGATTGTATTTAGAAAGTTTCTAATTTCAGTATGACAAAGCTTATACTAAATGTTCATTTTCGTGATAGTTTCCCTTTAAGTTACCCCTAAAGCTGCTTTATGGAGTGTAGGGCTGCCCAACACCCCAATCACATGTTCATTTTACAGGCAGGTCAATCCTAGAACCATTAAAAGACTAAAAGGGGTACACATTGGACCTGTTATCCAGAATGCTTGGGACTTAGGGTTTTCTGCATAAGAGGTCTTTCTGGAATTTGGGTCTCTAAACAATAAGGGGGTTATGTAATATGAGGCACTAAGTTTGGCCTGAAGCAGTAACCCTTAGCAACCAATAAGCAAGTAGCATGTACTGGTCACCTGTTTCAAGGCAAACTTACTAGTTGTTATTGGTTACTGCTACTGGGCAAACTTAGTGCCTTTTATTACATACAGTATGGGGGTAAGTCTACTAAAAAAACATACAAGCATGTATTAAACCCAATAGGATTGTTTTGCTTCCAATAAGGATTAATTAAATCCTAGTCAAATGCAAGTTATTGTCTTCTTATTACAGGTAAAATTAAATTTAAAGAAAATGAATTATTTTATTAAAATCGAATCTATGGTAGATGGCCTTCTCATAATTCTGAGCTTTCTGGATAATAGGTTTCCCATATCAATACTACATTGTATTCTAAAATCACTCTTAGTGGGATGTAGTAGCCAATTATAGCTCTGCCTTATCACATGGAGTAATATACTGCAGCTCCCTTTCAGGTCCACCAAGTTGCTAATGACTGGCCGCCTACAAGATTTGGATTGGCTGGCATCCAATAATGTAAAGTGCTAACTGTCACCAGTAGTGATTTTCGCGTTTCGCCACCGGCGAATAAATTGGCAATTAAAGGAATACAGATTGACTTTAATACGCGTCAAATTGTCACCAGTGTCGGAATTGTTGTGGCGTCAATTTTGATGCTGCAAATTGACGCTGGAGTCAAAATTCGCATATACCCGAATTTTTCACAGTTTCGAGAATTTCCAGCGAAATTTTATGGCAAAGTGAAACAGGACAATTTCACCCATCACTAGTCACCAGCTGTTGAAATGAGGACCGGCCAGAACCTTATCCACAAGTCAAATGGTTACGTGTTGCTAGTAAGGTTTTGGGGGAAATTTTGAATAAAGCAGTAGAAATTTAATTTGTAAATATAATGTATCTTCTATTTTTGAATGAATCTGACATTAAGATGATTTACTACATGTAAAGAGCATGCATTTCATTATCTCATTTATAAAACGAATTGATTTGGGGTTAATGGGCATGTTTGTGCTCCTGGGAAGGTTTCTGTTTAATAATATTAATCAGCAAATGTAATTTTGCAAATGCATTATTTTATTGGAGGCTTTTTTATGACATTCCCTGACTTCTGCCCGGTGCTTTTCTGGTGCTCAGATAAATTGCCAGGGATCAAGAGGACTATGCAGCACTTACACAGATTACCGAGAGCATTAATAAAAATACATGCCCGAGCCGGATTTAGATTCCAAAACTCAATCTTGTTAATATTAACCCGATTCTCTGGCCGGGTTTAAATGGCATAAAATAAAGAAGTTAAAGCTAACTGTTATTTTAGTCACTAACTAAAGTATTTTTCAAGTTGCGAGTTTTGGGTATTTCTAAGAGGAACATTAATATGAAAATTATTTTTTAATGTGATTTTATAATAACTCAGTTTAATGGAAGGTTTGTAGGAAAAGGGCTAGTTAATATCTGACATGGGTCAATATAACAGTGTTAAAAAAATCTAGAAAACGGTTAAGGAAATTTGCTACACTGCATGACTGTCAGGAGCCCTCTGTTGCAGAGCGCTCCACTACATATTCAAGATGGCGGCGCCCCTGGTCGCACAGTGACATCATCAATGTGACGGCATGTGACATCATCACACGCGTTACACCATGAAAATGTCTTGGTAAACGTCCTGGGTGCTCCTAATTGCTGTTTTGCCTTGATCCTTTGGTCCCCGACCTCCTGCCTTGTTCCTGACTTTGCTACATGCTCCGGGTCGGTCAGCAGCCTTGGGGGCCCACTGAGGCAGCAAAATGAAGAGCCCTCCTTGACTTTAAGCCAGGTATTCAAAAAGAAGCACCTGCTTGGAGACCACTGGGAGAAACATCCAAGGGATTGAAGAGCAACATGTTGCTCATGAGCTACTGGTTGGGGATCATTGAGTTTAAGAGATGAAATGTTGGAGTCTAATATGTAGGTAAAGGTCCATCTGTAATTTACAATCCTGTACCATTTAATGGCTGTCAGCCCATGAATGCCAGCTAAGGCAATGCCAAACCCCAGAACAGTGTCTGGATTCATGTCTAGGCATGTTAATCTGCTTATAACAGCTACCTTTAGACTTTGGCCTTGCCCCTAGGTTCTCAGGTGCTACCAGGTCTTACTGCCCAAAAATCCAGGGGCTTCCTCTTGCATGAGCAAGGGCGTCAAATGAAGAAGCTGGTAAGGACACATCAAAGTGTAGTTCGCAAAACAACTCAAGAACAAAAAGCAGACAGACTTCAAAACCAGGAGAGCAATACTGGGAACCGGAAGGAACATGTCAAGAGTCAAGGGATCAGGAATCAAAATACAGGAGTCACAGGCTCAAACTGTTTTAATCTACAATGGGCAGCAAATGAACTCAGAACTGGGGATTATAAAGAGAAGTTGATGGGAAACCTAACTGTCTATAACACTACACCTACCCCAAAACTCAAGTATAATGAGAAAGCATTGAACCTGGAACCTCACATAGAGCAGAGATATTGCAAAGGTGCAATAAACGACCAGTCAATAGTCCCAAACCAAACAAGATATAACAATTGGGCAATTTGACCTCCATCTGATGAGGTACACACCACATAGCAGTGGAAAACCACGGGACCTGTTATCCAGAATTCTTGGGACCTGGGGTTTTCCAGATAACGAATCCCAAATTCAAATCTTCATACCTTAAGTCTACTAGAAAATCATGTGAACATGAAATAAACCCAAATGGGTTGGTTTTTCTTCCAATAATGATTAATTATATCTTAGTTGGGGTCAAGTTTAAGATACTGTTTTATTACTACACAGAAAAAGGAAATAATGTTTGCAAATTTGAATTATTGATTACTAGTGATGGGCGAATTTGCGCCGCTTCGTCGAAAAATTTGCGACATTCGCCCGTTTTTTGATGCCGGTGGCCGTTTTTTCCAACGCCGGCGAAATTTTTTTTTTTTTATTTGCTGGCAGCGAATCGCCTTTGCATAATTCGGAGCTTTCTGAATAATGGGATTCCGGATAACAGATCCCATACCTAGATTGATAATGGCAGCTCTCACCTCAAACAACTTTCTTTTTTTATCTGACCATGCAGACATCAAAGTGCAGAGCTGAGGATTTTGGACTTGTTGGTTTCAAGATGCTCTGTGTTACTTACATAGCAGCTAAAGGATAAGGGAACTAAGGGCTTTAGTACAGGTATTTGTTTACCAAAAGTCATCAGAAGCTTCAGGACGTAAGATAGGATTTTGAAGCCCCCCTGTACCTGTTCATATGTACTCATGGAAACCTGTCACTGGGTGAGCAGAAACAATAGCAATGTCAATGAACCAAAGTCCAATCTTCTTCTGAATACTGGTCCACACTATAACATTAACTATAGGACTGATATATCATGAGCTCCACAGGCTAAGACCTAGGTGAAGCAAATGTCAAAAGTTCTGACCCTTCTTTGCTAATTAGGCTTTACTACATTGTGCTCAGACCATAAAAAAATGGTCCTTACCACCGGAGGGTCAAAGAAACCTTGTAGACTTTTTTTCTGTGGAACTCATCTTTCATCTTAGCCATTGAAGATTGACCTTCTGAGGAGCAGAAGATGATCTTATACGGTATGACAAAATCATAGGCTATAAAGTGTAGAAGTGTCCATATGGTGACCATGTTGCCTCCAAAAGTAAACTAATGATACCATCTGAAATATCTTGATATTTGGATAGTTTATTTTCTTTCAATTCTTTTAAACAAAGTTTTTCACCCATCTAGAGACTTACAAGGCTGTGGTGACCTGCAATGATCTTGCTCTTATCACTGTTCTGATCTCTAATAATTCAAGTTTCTCCATCAAGAACAAATGACCTTATCTTCTTGAATGCCTGATAATGTACAGTTGCAACTTAAGCACATTAGAACCTTACATTTTTGCCTCCTTTTTGTTATATCAGGTCTTCCAGCAACACATGGTTTTTTCAACACCATCACCAGCACAATTACCTAAACAAAGTAACATCACATAAACATCAAGCACCATCAGAAGATGTAGTTGTAGAGCTGCAAAGCCAAAGACCCATTTACAGATTGAAGGTCTAATTATCCAATCAACACCTACATCTGTTTTTATTTCAGCCTTTACAGGACAGTGTGGGGAAATGTTTTATTTATACAAATGCAACCACCCAACTGGATTAATTATGCATTGACTCTGCTCCTGCCTAAAAATATGCCTTACTATTTATAGGCAAATGGAAAAAATTACATTCCAGCACTTATAAGGGATAATGTACCCCCTACTGTAAATGATAAGGATATTAGAAGTCACTGAGGGGTTGTTCTGTGACCATATAAAGGCACAAGGCTGCAGGCTGAGTTATACAGGGAACTCTGAGTATCACTCATGTATTATAAGGGATAATGTACCCCCTACTGTAAATGATAAGGATATTAGAAGTCACTGAGGGGTTGTTCTGTGACCATATAAAGGCACAAGGCTGCAGGCTGAGTTATACAGGGAACTCTGAGTATCACTCATGTATTATAAGGGATAATGTACCCCCTACTGTAAATGATAAGGATATTAGAAGTCACTGAGGGGTTGTGCTGTGACCATATAAAGACACAAGGCTGCAGGCTGAGTTATACAGGGAACTCTGAGTATCACTCATGTATTATAAGGGATAATGTACCCCCTACTGTAAATGATAAGGATATTAGAAGTCACTGAGGGGTTGTTCTGTGACCATATAAAGGCACAAGGCTGCAGGCTGAGTTATACAGGGAACTCTGAGTATCACTCATGTATTATAAGGGATAATGTACCCCCTACTGTAAATGATAAGGATATTAGAAGTCACTGAGGGGTTGTTCTGTGACTATATAAAGACACAAGGCTGCAGGCTCAGTTATACAGGGAACTCTGAGTATCACTTATGTATTATAAGGGATAATGTACCCCCTACTGTAAATGATAAGGATATTAGAAGTCACTGAGGGGTTGTTCTGT